>NC_089742.1:94706859-94819359 GCF_040412425.1 Macrobrachium rosenbergii
GAATACCATTGAATATTATTGTGGACGTGATATACAAATGAGTGAATCCTATAGAGTAAATATTCTACGCTGATGATGTCTTCATAACAGGAAACATCACAGTCGGGGTAGAAGGGGGACTGCATATGGATATAGGCCTATCTGCAATATATATGCAAAATGGTTACTTGCAAGAATAATAAGACGCTCAAAAGGAACTGAGGGAAATGCACAGATGGTGCCAAATAACTCAGTTCAACACTAATGCATAATTATTTTAACACTGAATGCTCCAACACAAAATACTGAAGGTGATCGCACAATGGAAAAATAAATGAAAATCTGACAGAGAAATAACAGGAATCTTGACTGACTAAGAAACCTTATTCCAGTACATTACCTTCGTCAAGCTGACATTGTCCTTGTTCGATAGGGCACTGGCAATGGAGGAGGAAATTAAAATGCCACTACAAAGGTATACTGGTTCAAACCTCAGGGTGGGACACATGGGAAGTTCGAGGGTCAGGCAAGGTTAAAGACAGCTGTCCCCAGTGGTGTTCTGAGTGCTTCTCTCTCTCGATTTTCATTGCATCGTCTATAAATAACCTTCAGAGATTACGCATCGCGTCCAACATAGGTGGAGCAACTGTCAATCTTTGCCACATTTTCTATATAGGCCGCATGGCATCAGTTAACCCTTGTGGAGGGTTTAGAGCAGGGTGAGGCACCAACTTTCTCTTTTTGGCTCCGCCCTTGCCTTGTTTGATGCCAAGAAGGTACAACAAGTCACCTGGGAAACAAGTCCTTAGGCAGTCATTTTGGGGAATGAAGGAGAGAGTTCATGAAGGGGCGAGTGGAAACCCACAGTTCTAGTAATTGAAACAATTGAAATGAATTTTATTTCTTTCTCTGCTACGATACAGATGTAAAAACGGATGCAGGTGGTTTGGAGAGAGGCTCCATTCGTTGCACCTCCCCAACCAAGTTAGCATTCACACCCTAGATCAGGTGAGAATGATTACCAGCAAGCAAACTTGTGAGAGAGGTGCGAAATAATGAGCAGGAAGACAAGTACTGCTGGTTTATTGATGAAGCGGCCAGCTTATAAAGCGGCGTGCGGACGTCTGCGTATACGCAGAGACCGCGGGTACAAAAATTTACAGTTGACCTGAGGTCAAGCTATTTCTCTACACAAAACAGGACAGGTACATACAGAAAGCATAATGATTAACAATGACTGGTTGGACATAAAAATACTCTGTCACATATAGTAGTACAAGGTCAAATGAACAAATAATAAATATACAATTCGCAATAATGATAAGATTGTGTTTGTCCGACCCTATGTCGCACGTGAAGGCACCGCAGAAAACGGGATGTTCATCACAGAGAACCCGTTAAGCGGGGATTTTTCAATACCCCCCCCAGATGTAGGTAACGTCTGATCAAAGTAGGTATCTGCTGGGGCGGCAGAGGGGGCCTCGCCTTCTCGATGCCATCTGGGGGGAGTGGCCGTCTTCAACGGTGCCCTGTGGAGGGGTGTGTTAGGTTGCCCCCCTGCTTGGTCCCGGGGCCTTCCAGGGGCACCCACGGTTTTCTTGCGGACGGGGTGGGCTGTAAGGGCGCCATCTCCTAAGGGGGGCCTTGGGAAGTGCCCCCGACGTCTTCCTCCAGAAATGCCAGCTTGAGGCGGTCTATCGATACCCAGTCTTCCTTCCCGTGGACGGCTACCCGGAATGCCTTCTTGTTCCTCTCAAGCATGAGGAAAGGCCCTTTGTAGGGCCTGGTTAAGGGTGGATGTACAGCATCGTCCCTGACGAAGACGTGGGTGGCAGAGGACAGACTGGGAGGCATGAAGGGGACGTCCTGTTGGTATATGTCCGCCGGCAGGGGCGAACTTCCCAACCCTGTCGCGAAGCCTCTGCGTTGTTGAGTCGTCCCGGTCCTATGTGATGAGTTCCCCCGGGACTACGAGGGTCTCCCTGACGACCTTTTATGCTGCGGACAGGTCGCCGTTGGCTCTGGGGTCGGTCCTCAGCCCAAGGAGGACCCAGTGCAGCTGGTACTTCCAATTCTCGGAGGTGCAACGAGCCATGAGGGACACCTTCAGGGACCTGTGGAACCTTTCCACCATTCCACTGGCTGCAGGGTTGTAGGCGGTGGTGCTGTGGTGAGTGGTCCCTAGCAGGTGTGCCAGGGCCATCCACAGCTTGGACAGGAAAGCGGAGCCCCTGTCCGTAGTTATATGGTTCAGGACACCGAACCGGCTGATCCAGCTGGAGAGGAGGGCCTCTGCGCACGCACTGGAAGTGGCTTCTTCCATGGGCGAAGATTCGGGCCACCTGGTGGAGCGGTCGATGACTGTTAGAAGGTATCTTGCTCCTCCTTATGGGGGAAGAGGGCCCACTACGTCGACGTGGATGTGCCCGAAGCGTCTCCCTGGCTGGGGAAAATTGCCCACCCCACACTCGGTGTGCCGCCCTACTTTGCTGGCCTGACACTGTATGCACTGCCTTGCCCAGGCCGTCGCGTCCTTCCATATGCCGTGCCAGAAGAACTTCTCTGCCAGCAGCCTGGCCGTTGTTCTTCCAGAGGGATGGGACAGTCCATGGATGATTTTGAAGACCAACCGACGATGGGAGGCAGGCACCAGTGGGCTGGGGTGGCCAGTGCTTACATAGCTCAGCAGTGTTGGCCCTCCAGGGCCGAGGGGCACATCCTTCCACTTCAGCAACGTGATGGCTGTGCGGTAAGCTGGAGTCTCTGGGTTGGCGGCTTGTTGGCGGGCGAGGTCCTCGTAATTGATCCCGAGCTGCACTGTGTCGATTTCGATCCTCGAGAGGGTGTCGGCTACTGGGTTCTTCTTGCCAGGGAGGTACTTGATGATGCAGGAGAACTCCACGGTGGCCGCGAGGTGCCGCTGCTGCCTGGAGGACCATGCATCCCCCAGCTTCGTGAAGGCGTGGACCAGCTGCTGGTGGTCTGTCCAAATTGTGAAGGGCGTACCCTCCAGGAGGAACTTGAAGTGACGCGCTGCCTGGTACACCGCAAAGAGTTCCCTGTCGAAGGTGCTGTCGCGGGACTCAGTGGGGGTGAGCCTCCTGCTGAAGAAGGCGATGGGCTGAGGGGCTCCATTGACGACTTGTTCCAGGACGGCCCCGCAGGTGACGTTGCTGGCGTCCGTCGTCAGCTGGAGGGGAGCGCTGGGGTCCTGGTGGACCAAATCTGTTGCCTTGACGAGGGCAGCCTTCGTCAGGAAGAAGGCCCTTTGTTGGTCAGGGCCCCACTCTAAGGTTTTCGGACAGCTCTTGAGGATCTCCGTCAGGGCAGGGGGCGGCCATGGTGTGTGCAGTCCCCAGGATGGATCTCCTGTAGCAGTTGACCATTCCGAGGAATTCTTGTACAGCCCTGACGGAGGTAGGGGTGGGGAACCTGACGACTGCCTCAACTTTCGATGAAACTGGGCGGACGCCTCCTGGGGATATCTCGTGGCCTAGGAATTCCACCTTCTCAACGCCGAAAGTGCACTTGTTGAACCTGACGACGAGGCCACTCTCCTGCAGGCACTGCATGACTTTCCAGATGTGCCGTAGGTGTTCCTTGTGGGATCTGGAAAAAATTAGGATATCATCGACGTAGCAGACGCAGAAGTTCAGGTCCCCCAGGATGCTGTCCATCAGTCTCTGAAAGGTCACCCCTGCATTCCTCAGGCTGAAGGTGGAGAAAGCAAAGACGTAGGACCAGAAAGGCGTGATGATGGCGGTTTTGTGGAGGCCCTCTAGAGCTACTGGTACCTGAAAATATGATTTCAGGAGATCTAACTTTGAAAATATTTTGGCCCCGTGGAAGGAGGCCGTTAGGTCCTGCATGTTTGGTAGAGGGTAGTGGTCAGGTTCTGTAGCAAGTTGAGCTGCCTGTAGTCACCGCAGGGTCTCCAGGTGCCGTTCCGCTTTCTGTACCATGTGAAGTGGGGAGGCCCATGGGCTGGGAGCCTTCTTGCAGATGCCCATCCGTTCCATCTCGGCAGAGGCCTTCTTGGCCTCCTGAAGACGCTGTGGGGGAAGCCTCCGGAACTTTACGTGCATCGGGGGGCCCCTTGTCTTGATGTGATGATATATCCCGTGTTTGGCAGGGGTCCCGGGCACCTGACGAAGCTCGGGTTTAAAAACTTCCAGGAATTCCCTCAGGAGGGGACCGTACTGGTGGGGAGCGACGGAACAAATTGTGGGCTCCCTGGGGCCCAGCAACAAGGGCAGGGACTGGCAGGATTCAGTGTCCAGCAGGCGCTTGTGGCCGACGTTGACTGCCAGTCCGAAGTGGTCGAGGAAGCCCGCACCCAGGAGCGATGTCCTAATGTCTGCGACGATGAAGTTCCACCTGTACCTCCAGCCAAGGATGGAGAACAGCAGGAGCCTGGTGCCGTAGGAAAGGATAGGGGACCCATAGGCGGCCGTCAGAGAGGCAGCCAGGTCCAGCGGACATCTGTGGTCCTCTCCGGAAGGCGGGAACACTGACTGCATGGCCCCAGTGTTGATCAGCATCATCCTGCCGGAGATAGTGTCGCAGACGTAGAAGCCTACTGGTGCGGGGCCCCAGGGTGTTTCAGATGCTGCTGCCATGGCGGCCTGTGAGGGTGGCCGCTGCCTCTCCCGTTTTTTGGAGGGGGGAAAAGGTAGGGGGCTTAGCAATTTCAGGCAGCTTTACCGAACCTCTGGTGGTAATAGCAAAGCCCCAGCCTTTCCTTCTTCTGCTGGTGGGGTGGCCTCCTCCTGTCGACAACGTTGATGCCCTCTGTGGTGGGGTCCTCTGGCTGGAGGCAGTTAATGGGTGTGCGGGCGTGGACGCCGCTTCGCCGCCCTCATGGAGTCCGTCAGCTGCTGCGCCAGCCCGATCAGGTCCTCGACCGGCAGGGTGTGTGGTTCTGTGATCTGCCCACGGACCTCTGGGAGTAGCTGCCGCAGAAGGATCTCCCTTGACAGGCTAATCTCTTTGCGCCTGCTGTTGCTGTCAGTCTCAGGGAGGAGGAGGAAGTCCTGGAGGGCATGCCACATCTCCAAGAGGTTTGTGTCCTGCCGGGGGTTGATGGCGAGGTCGAGGGCACGGGCGGCTCTCTCGGAGACTGGCAGGGAGCAGGTCTCGACGAGAGTGGCCTTTAACTCCTGGAAGGTGGCAAGGCTCATCGTTGTTGTCACCCACGGGGAGACCTTCTTGTATATCTATTCCGGTAGGGCATTGATGGCGATGTCCGCCTTCAACACCTCATCGGTCAGGCCTGCCACCCTAAATTGACCCTCAACCCTGTAGAGCCAGGACGCTGGGTTCTGATGGGTGAATGGCGGCAGCCTTATGCTGAGGGCTGCCCTTGGTTGGTCCGTCAGGAGGAGCGTCGCTCAGGGAGCAGGCACCGGCATGGAGGAGCGCACGGGAGGGGGTTGCGCGAGGGAGACTTCTGCCTCCGAGAAGTTTGCGGTAATTTGTATGTGGCTGGGGATGTTTATGTCCATGCTCATTCCGTGCTCTCACTTGGAGTGTGAGGGAATACTCGCGTCAATACACGCTTGGGAGCATACCATGTGGATCCGCTAATGATGCTGGTGATTTGCCGACGAGGGTCGGTAACGCCTGACCGCTTTGTTAGAGCGCCATAGTTGGTCCGTTAGGGGTGTGGGTTAGTTCATCGGGCCAAGACTAAGTCGCCATTTGGGTCCGTTAATGGCTCCGGGAACCACTCCGGGGTCACCACTGTGAGAGAGGTGCGAAATAATGAGCAGGAAGACAAGTACTGCTGGTTTATTGATGAAGCGGCCCACTTATAAAGTGGCATGCAGACGTCTGCATATACACACAGACCGCAGGAACAAAAATTTACAGGTGACCTGAGGTCAAACTATTTCTCTACACAAAACAGGACAGGTACATACAGAAAACATAATGATTAACAATGACTGGTTGGACATAAAAATACTCTGTCACATATACGTGGTACAAGGTCAAATGAACAGATAATAAATATACAATTCACAATAATGATAATAAGATTGTGTTCGTCCAACCCTAGGTCACATGTGAAGGCACCGCAGAAAACGGGATGTTCATCACAGAGAACCCGTTGAGTGGGGACTTTACAAACTCACTTAAATACTTTACTTTACTTCTCTCTCATTTAACTTTGGTGCCTTATAATTTAACTTAGACTTCTGTGTAGCAATTAATTTCAAGAGGCAAAACAACACTGACATTTACATTAATACAGAATAAATACTTGCTGCTAGAAATGACATATTCTTATCATTAAATTCCTATTATGTTAAGGCAGCGTTAATCAGAATATTTTCACAACGTAATGGTATACTTAAAACAATGAATTAGTACTAGGTTAATTCTAGAGATACTTCATGCACTCTAAATAATAATCAGTTACAAGTTTTGCACACATGCAGTTAGTCTGCCTTGAAGAGGCATTGCAGTAAGGTAAACGTGGGCTTAGCTAGGTGTTTCAATGATACTTGAGCAACAGGTCCGTGCCATTCGGGCACTATAAACACATGGTCGCGAGTCTGAGACTCAAGATTTATTACAGAGATTCACAAAGAGAATGGGTGACAGATTCAGAGTAATCAATAATTGTTAAGAAAAGGTGATGATTAAATATGCCGAAATTACATTCCTTAGCCTATGGAAAATGGTTAGGTTCATTTTTTAGCCCAAGAAGGCCACAGAGGTAGCCAGAGGGCGCGACTCCTCCAGCAGGATCATTTGCCAGCATCTACGATAATGGTACTGTGACAAGTTGGCACTCATATAATAATAACTCATGGCGATGGCATATTGTATTTTAAATGCATCATGCTGCAGTAGGCATGAGATGAAAGTCGTAAGACTTATACAGCTGGCATATCTGTCACTGGCACTCTGCATGGGCAGAGGGGATTAAAGTAAAATGGGGGCCTTGGTAAGGCATAAAATAAATGTGAGTAATAATCAAAAGTAAGGAAGGGAAATGTTAAAGGGAAAGAATAGGGGATAGAGTTATAAGGAAAAGAGATAGGTGAAGGACCCTGACATCCATTTCTGGGTAGAGGTGCCAAAGTCTTCATAGGGAAAAGGGATGGCACTGTGCCATTTTGGCACAGGTGCCAGGAGAGCTCAGGGGCTCTCTTTAAGCTACCTGGAATTATCCATGCCCATGGTATTTCCTCCACGGACCTCTCTTACTTTGATGGTTTGTCTCAGTTGAGGAATCAGTGGAACCGAGCCCGGGGAGGGCATCTGATTGCCACCTGTGTAGGGTCCCTTGACGATTGACGCAGGGGCCTTCTTTGCAAGCTCAACCATGATCCGTCGCGGTTCCTTGAGTTCATCGGCCATTTGAGACACGACAGAATCTTTACTCACTGTGTGTCTGCGGTGGACTGAAACAGAGCAGTAGCAATTGTGGGGGGCATGAGAGGCTCGCAGGCAAGAGTGACCAGCTCAGGTATGGGTTGCAAGGCCACACCTTGGGGTGAGATTCCGCTGTGGTCAGAAGGATCTGTCTCTCTTGCCAGCATTGGTAGCGGAGCCAAGCCGGAAGAAGAGAGAGGGCCTGGACTGGGATCTCTGGAATGGAGATCGGGGACGTGCTCTGGCACTGGCACTAAGATAGGGCCAGGCACTAATAACTGATTTGGAATTTGCTCGTCGTTCGGGACGGACGGAGCTTGGCACTGCTCAGTGACCCCAAGTGACACGGGAAGAGATTGTGAATCAAGTGTGGGATTTCCTGGAGGGGGATCTATTAGGGGCCCTGGCACCGGCACTGGGGCAGGGCCAGGCACCAGAATGGGATCGGGAATCAATCTTGATGGAGGGGGCCACTGCACATTGCACTCAGGTGGCACTGGCAGTGGAACAAATGCAGGCGTTTGAGGCTTACTCGTGCCTAATGAATGATTTGGGGGATTTGGACCCCTGGATTGCTGTAACTTAGATGCGGACTGGAAGTCCTGCCCCAGGAGGATGTCATAACCTCCAGGAATGTATCTGGCGACTGCAAGGTCACAGATTTCAGATCTATGAGGTCTCGTGATCCTCAACTTGACAGTAGGAAGTATCATCTTAAAGTGATTGATACCTTCAATCGTGACAAGTTTACTTCTGTTAATGGTAGCTCCACAGGGGACTTTGTCTTCCCTTATGAGGGACATTTGTGTGCCAGAATCATCAAATGCCTTGACGTGGCTGGTGGGGCATCTACCTCGGGAAAGTGCCACATAAATGGGAACCTAGGCTGGAGGACCTAAGGATGTTGGGTCGATGACTGCCAAGGCAAGGGCAAGCATACTTGACGTATTATTATTAGGGTATGTTGCCCATTGGGTGGAGTGCCCATGGACTTTGCAAGAGGGGCAATAAGTTCCACTATAATCTTTACCTGGCACTGTCCTATAGGAGGGAGCAGGCCCTTTACCCTCCGTCCACAACCCAGGTGTGGCTCGTTGGGGAATTGTCCCATTTGAGGACATAGAGGGGTCTTCTGGCTGATTCTCAGCCTTCAAGCATCACTGTTCAGTGGGGTGCCCTATTCTCTTACAATACCCACAAAAGGGTTTCTTATGGGGGTGCCCATTCTTGAGAGGTTGCTGGGAGATGGTCAAGGTAGGCAAGGAGGGATATAATTTCCGTCCATGGGTACTAAGATGGGGATGATATGTATCCCATATGTCAGCCCAACGGCAGCACTTGGCCACTGTCTTAGGTGCCTTATCTCATAGATGAGTGGTGAGAGCTGGCGGGGCATAAAATAAGAAATCCTCGAGCTGGAAGAGCTCAACAATGGGGGGGGGGCGGTTGTCTTGACCGCGCGTCTGACTTTTTTACTTGAGCCTACCCTTTTCCCAAGCTTAGAGGCTCCGCAGTAATAAATGGGAGAGGAAATTCTCAATGATATATTCGTCAATAAATAAATTTCAGGAATACTACAGGTTTGCCAAGGAATATCCTACTCAGTTAAAGAATTAAAGGTTTATTACTTTCAAAAATGCAGCAAGGGGATGTATGGATAAAAATTAGCGAGCAAAAGAAAGAGATTTATACAGGAGCGCCATGCGTGTGGTTTTTATAACAATGGAATTTCTAATAGAACTCACAAATCAAAGATGGTGGACAGTTAGGGATGGGCCCACATGGCCTGGAATTGAAGAGAGAAAGAGAGAGAGAGAGAGAGAGAGAGAGAGAGAGAGAGAGAGAGAGAGAGAGGATAAATCCAGCGATGCAAAAATAGCTGGAGTCAAAGCCTTGGTGGTCGCCTACAGTGTGCTTATCTGCGAATTCGGGACTTTCAAATTGTCCTCATCACGTTCAACTCTTTGACTGAGTTGCTCCCTAGCTTCCTATTCTTAAAACATGCAGCTAACATGCGATAGCACAAAAATCTTGTGGAACGGTTAATAAGCTCTCTCTTCTCATGAACTAATTTGGCATGTATGTGGTCTAGCAATTACCTTACACTGATTGCAGTCACTTTTCGCACCTAGCATAAACCTCAACAAAATATTTTGATACATACTTATGCTGTGGAACTGGCTCTTCTCATGTGCTTAAAATGGAGGGGGTATGATGTCAGGGTCGTCTCTAATGATGCAGACCAGCTAGTAGTTGCTATTCCGCTGATATATTGCAAAGCAATTGCATACTCGGCAAGGTACGCCAGTTGCTATGAATGTCCCCGGGATACTTACTTGATTCTGGGTGGCAATGGTTGAGCGCAGGAAGTTCCTTACGTTATCAAAAAATCTGCTATATCTATAACACACCTGACTCAATATTAGGGCAACTTCATAGACAATCAAGGAAAAATCTGTAGCTTAGGATCCTTTTCGTGTGAGGCAAAATTCTGTAAACTCAAGGGCTCTCTTAACTAATTATATTTACATAACAAACACAGATCAGAAGAATGACGAATTACTGTGCAGGTAATAATAAGGGCCTGCTAAATGAATGAATCCTACACAGAATAAATATTCTATGTCGATGATGTCTTCATAACAGGAAACATCACAGTGGGGATAAAAGGGGGACTGCACATGGATAGAGCCGAGTGATTCCACAGTAGAGGCCTATCTGCAATATATATGCAAGATGGTTACTTGCAAGAATAATAAGATGCTCAAAGGGACCTGAGGGAAATGCTCAGATGGTGCCAATAACTCAGTTCAACACTAAATGCATAATTACTTTAACACTGAATGCTCCAACTCAAATTACTGAAGGTGATCGCACAATGGAAAAATAAATGAAAATCAGACAGAGGAATAACAGGAATCGTGACTGACTAAGAAACCCTATTCCGGTACATTACCTTCATCAAGCTGACAGGGTCCTTGTTCGATAGGGTGCTAGCAATGGAGTAGGGAATTAAAATGCTACTACAAAGGTATACTGGTTCGAACCTCAGGGTCGAACATGTGGGAAGTTCAGGGGTCAGGCAAGGTTAAGTACATCTGTTCCTGGTCGTGTTCTGAGCGCTTCTCCCTTACAATTTTCGTTGCATCGTCTATAAATAACCTTCAGAGATTACGCACTGCATCCAACATAGGTGGTGCAAAGGTCAATCTTTGCTGCATGGTATTAGTTAACCCTCGGGGAGGGTTTAGAGCAGGGTGAGGCGCCAACTTTCTCTTTTTGGCTCCGCCCTTGCCTTGCTTGACGCCAAGAAGGTACGACGATCACCTGGAAAAAAAGGCCTTAGGCAGTCATCTGGACAGAGAGAAGGGTTAGGCTTAACCATTTTGGGAATGAAGGAGAGAGTTCATGAAGGGTTGAATGGAAACCCACAGTTCTAGTAATTAATGTAACTGAAATGAATTTTATTTCTTTCTCTGCTATGTTACAGATGTAAAAACAGACAGGTGGTTTGGAGAGAGGTTCCACTCGTTGAAATATATATATATATATATATATATATATATATATATATATATATATATATATATATATATATATATAGAAGATATGTATATGTATATTATATATATATATATATATATATATATATATATATATATATATATATATATATATATATATATATATATATATATATATATATATATATATATATACTATATATATATATATATAT
Source organism: Macrobrachium rosenbergii (assembly GCF_040412425.1). Taxonomy (NCBI): domain Eukaryota; kingdom Metazoa; phylum Arthropoda; class Malacostraca; order Decapoda; family Palaemonidae; genus Macrobrachium; species Macrobrachium rosenbergii. The sequence goes on from NC_089742.1 coordinate 94,717,961, forward strand.
ATATATATATATATATATATATATATATATATATATATATATACATATATATATTCATACATACATATATATATATATATATATATATATATATTTATATATATATATATATATATATATATATATATATTAATAACTACCTGTAATTCATTTTGTGACCTTTAAAGTAGAGCAAATCTTTTGTTTGTTTTGGTCTCTTTATCTCCACCACGGGCTATTATTGTATTTGTAATAGTACTGTACTCATGAGTTTTTTTAATTTTTATGTTTTATAAATGGTCGCCTGCAAGCATTCGCCATCTTGTGTCCTTTCACACCTGACTGCCATAGCAGTATTGGGCTTTGCCAGTACTTGACTCACCAGTGTGTTTTTGGTACCTCTGTTATGAAGACAGCTCTCTCCAGTTTCTCTGGCAGAGTATTCCTGCTATTTGGCAGCACTCGGTTTCTTGTGAAGGAACTCTGTATACACTTGTGTTGCTTGAATGACAGCGAGGTGTTTTCTTCTGCTTGTGGGGGCCTTCAAACGGAGGTTTCATTTGTGGGACTCATCTATAACCTGACTGAAACCTGTCCGTGCCTTATGAGAAGCACTCCCTGCCTTGCCTCTCGCTTCGTTTGTAATGCTGTTAGTTGCCTGACTCTGTTACTTTACCAGCGTCTTGTGGGAGGCACTCCTTGCACCACCTGTACCGTTTGTGGCTTCGTGTGTGGCGCGCCCATGCTTCACCTCTGTTACTCCTGTTTGGTGCCTTACTGAGGTACCCTCTGCCCCACATCTCTCAAACTGCAGTCTTCTGCATACGCCAGCCGTGCTGTCTTAAAAGTCGTTACTCTGACTGTATATTATCTTACTGCAGGTAAGGACCTGCCCACCTACTTATTTATTTTATGTGAATGTAGCTGGTGCTTGTCAGCTCTGGAAGTGTACCAGCATATCAGGCAGTATCTGTGATGACTCGCCAATGATCTTGTGCTGCTATTGGACAGCTTCTGATACCTTTAATTTGTTATTATTGCTGTTTGTTACAGGTGACGGATTTTTGTACTCAATATTCTTCAAGTGTTAAGTGTAATCATCATTGTATGTTTTGTATTAGGTTTAAGTGTATAGACTTTTCTAGGAACTTTATTTTATAGTGTTTATTGCAATATCTTCATATTGAAACTTAGTGTATTTTTACTCCCCTTTTTATATACTATTTGTGTTGGGGATTGTTTCACAGGTGGTTCCACCTTTAGGGTATGAATTTATTCATTGATGTTCTGGCCACTTAAGAGTGGATAAATTAATCTTGAAGATAATTAAAGGTGATGACAAAAGGTTTTTATATATATATATATATATATATATATATATATATATATATATATGTGTGTGTGTGTGTGTGTGTGTGTGTGTGTGTGTGTGTGTGTGTGTGTGTATAACTGAATCACGAAAATATGGAACGTGATGAATATATAAATAAAGATAAAATCCACGAAGGACACGGAAACACTGGAGTGCTGCGAGGCCTTTCGACACTTACGTTCTTTACTTAGCAGACTGAAGAAATATAAAAGTAAATTTACAAAGAAAGCTCCTATAAATGACAGATGGATTATAAAGAAAACATATGTACCTGGAATCCAACACAATTGAAGAATTTGTAGAACTGCCAAAACAGGGTTAAATATTTAAGAGGTTTTACAAAGGATTAGGATCAACCGTTCAGAAGCAGGGACAGGACAATTAAAAGATTACTGACCACCCAAAAAATATTAGTACAACAAAATAATTCTCTTTTTCTGTAAACAATAATAATTTTTGCAAGATGAACATTTTTACAAATAAAAAATTATTTTAAACATACGGATACATAGAAAATACATATCAAGTAACTAACTTGTAATTAAGTCAGTGATTTTATCTTTTAGGTCATTCTTGAACATTTTTCTAATACAGGGGGCCAGATAATACATGCCAGGGCTAAGGTTAAAATTACAGCTGGAAGTAAGCTGGATAATAGCGGACTCCAATAGATTTCTTGAAGAGAAATCTGTCGATCTGGCAATCACTGAACTTTCAGTCCAATTTATCCTGTGAAAGTTTTCATTTAAATGAATGAATATAGCATTGGATGCTTGTCCAGTTTTGACTGAATACTTATGTTGCTTAATACGTACATCTAAATCTTTGCTAGACTGGCCAATATAAAAAGAGGGGCAGTCCAAACGTGGAATTTTATATATTATGTTGTTTTTTAGGGCTATTTTTTTATTAACATTCTTTTTAGTGTGTTATTATAAGAAAAAACGAGGTTGACATAAAAAGGTTTTAACAATGATTTTATGTTTTCAAAACCACTAAAACAAGGCAAGCTAAGAATGTTCTTAGGGTTTTTTTTTCACGTTACTTTCACTACAAAACTTTCTGTGGGCTTTGTTATAACAAATATCTAGTATATGTGAAGGATAACATAAATCTGTCCCTAATTTTCTTATGTATTCAATTTCTTGATCCAAATACTGGGGACTGACAATGAAAAAAAACATAGAGGAAAAAATTTATATTTTGATGTTAAGGTGATGGCCTGAATAAAAATGGACATAAGTTAAGCTGTTGGTTGGTTTCCTATAAATACTGAATTTGCATTGAAATGGTTCTCTATGTATTAAAACATCTAGGAAAGGGAGGCAATTGTCTTTTTCTAATTCTAACGTAAACTTAATGGATGGTACCTGGTTATTCAAATTAGAAATAAATCATTTACATCATATATATATAAATATATATATATATATATATATATATATATATATATATATATATATATATATATATATATATATATATAATATATATATATATATATATATATATATATATATATATATATATATTGACTGATTTAGTTGCAATGACCATGATAAGGATGCTAACCATCTCAAGACTTTAGATTAACTGATGGCAAGTGAGTGTCATGTACTCACAAGGAATCCTGGATGACAGTCGTTCACAGCCACTATTAATGTTTTGTTGGAAAATCGGAAATGGCAGGAATCAGATGCATAATCGATTGGCACTCCACCAACCATGAAGCCTCCCTTACGGATGTGTGAAGCTAAGAGCTCTTCTGACGGATAAACAACCACCTCTATTGAAGTCTCAGCATAACTGTTCAAAATGGAAAAAAAAATTGCTTTAGAACTTTAAGTTATATTACATTAATTTCTTTAAAAAATATAAATTTAAAAAACATTTCTCTTTTTTATTTGCCTCTAGAGGAGCCACCATTTTTATCTAAGGGGTTTGGCACCTTTATGAATTGTATTATTAGGAGACTCTGCAGATCTAATTCTGTCGTTTCCTTCACCTAGTTTTTTCCAATAAAATTATCACATTATTCACCTCTGATCTAAAAATCTCATCTAGCCAGTCATTCCAGTGCTTTTTTTCCGTTTAGCTCAGATTTCCTTCTGCCTTCAGAGGAACACCAATTTTTTTTTATAGATTAAAAATAATCTATTTTCCACACATGCATTGCCAAAGAGTAAGTCCCATTGTTTAGCTTCCTTTCGACAAGACCTACTTTACTAAGCATTCTTCCCATCTCTCAAGAGGTAGGTCTAGCACTTCCTCTCTTTAGCCTAAACATAACTGATTGAGCCTTCCTTTCCTTTACCAAGGAGTCTGAGAGGTTGGATGAATGAATCCTTCCCTTTTGCTTAAACTTAATCCATTAGCCTTGCCTTCCATTTCCTAAGAAAGAGGGCTAACGCTTCCTCCCTTCTGATTTGGATTTACCCTCTGTCTCTAAAGGGCATGTCTGATACTTCCTTCACATTTTCTTAAATCTAATTCTTTGGCTCTTCATTCCAACTTACAGGAGACAGGCCAAATGTTTCAATCCTCTTACTTTAAACAGATTCCATGAGGCCCTCTTTCTAGCTCCTCTGATGGCAGCCTAATGATACTTCTTTTCTTTCTTAGATCTCATTCGTTGGCACATCCTCTCACCTTCTGCCTAGTACTGCCGTAGATTTGACTTACACCTAATTCAATAGATGTTCCTTTAATCTCCTAAGAGGCAGGCCTAGTATTTTCTTTGTTTTGCTTTAATCCTAATTCTTTGGCCCTTCATTTCATCTCACGAGAGACAGGCCTAAAGATTCAATATTTATTGCTTATTGCTTAGATCTTAATCCTTGAGGCCTTTCTTCTACATACTGAAAAGCAGGCCTAACGATACTTTCTTTTTTCTAAGATATAATTCAGAACTCCTTCTTCCTCAGAAGAGGTATACATAATAGCTCCTTTTCGCCTAATAACAATTTAGATCTTTCAATCTATCAAAAAACAGACCATTATACCTCATACCTGGCTTACACATAATTCATTAGCCCTTCCTTTAATCTCCTAGGAGACAGGCTTAACGATTCCTTCGTTTTAGCTTAGAACTAATCATATATCTTCCCATCTACCATGAGACATGCGTATTCCTTCCTTTTAACCTAGATCTAGACCATCTCTCCAGAGTCATACCTCATGCTTTGAACATGTTGGCATAGACCCAACTAACTGGGACTTACTTTGATTTCCCTAAAGAAATGCCTAATCATTTCCTCCTTTTGACTGGCTATCTACTTCTTTAATACTGGCTTGACCGAATTCATAGGACTTCCATCTATCTTTAAAAGGAGATGCTTAATACTTCCTTCGTTTTAGCTTAGACTTATTCATCATGCCCTTCTGACATCTCCTTACGAGAAAGAGGGTTTTGTTGGCAAGGAGAAAGTAATGGTTCTAATAGATGCAGGTTGTACATGTGCAATAAAATGTAGATGTCTGGTAACTGAGGATATCGTGACTGATAAGAAATGGTTCTGTGTACTAACTGATAGGGAAATCAGTAGATATCCAGTTGCAAAGATTGTAAGAACTCCATACTTTGTAGGAGAATTACATGCTATGTGTCTAGCAACCCCATTAATGATCTTTTTCTTGGAAACATTCCAGGTATAAATGGCCATAAAGAAGTGATTAAAACTGAGGCTGGGATGACTGAGAAAGTTGAAGGAACAGACTACCCAAAGGACAAGCCATAGGAAAGCAATATGGGGATGGATTTGAAAAAGGCTGGTACCAAGACAAGAGAAATCCAGCAACAAGCCACTGGCAATAGTTTCCAGTTCCCCACTTGTAGGAGCACAGCAGAAGGACCCCAGTTTTGCCAAGCAGTGGGCAAGAGCCAAGGCTAACACAGAAATACAGGACAAAAGGGAAGAGGAATTTTCAAACTAAAGGTATTTAATGGCACATTATATTGTGTTTTCCGCAGTAGAGCGGCTGGAGAATTGTGGCAATTCCTGGTGCCAGTAATATATCAAACTTAAGTAATGAAGTTGGTCTATAAATTTATTTTCTGTGATCATCTTGGAGCTAAGAAGACTGTCGACTGTATAACCAGTAGTTTCCATTGGCAAGGAGTGCTTGTGGACATCACCACATTTTGCAAGTCCTGCAACATTTGTCAGAAAACTGCACTGAAAGGCCATGCCAGCAAAACATCGCTAGGAAAGATGCCATTAATGTAAGAACCGTTCAAGAGAGCAGCTGAAGACATGACTGGACCTATATGCCACTTTCAGAGAGGGGCAACAAGTACATCCTGACGGTAGTGGACTCTGATACAAGGCACCACAAGGCAAGGGAGCTCCCTCACACAGAAACTGAGCATGTTGCAGAGTTACTACTTAAAGTTTTCAGTAGCGAAGGATTCCCTGAGGAAATTCTCTGCAATGAAGTACTCATCTTGCCTCTGGAATGAAGATGAGCCATCTGGTGAACACCAAGCAGCTGTTCACAATGCCATATAATCTGAAAGGGACCAGTATCCACTAGCAATCTTTACATATGAATTAATGCAGTCAAAATACCAGATTTTCACTCTTTGAGGAACCAGAGCAGATTCTCAAGGAATTATGGACCAGAGACTGCAAGGGTGAAGTGTGCAACACCTGCAAGCATGTGATGGAGCTGAGGAATCACCTGGAAGAGACCTGTCAACAAGCCAGGGAAATTTTATATTTGGCACAGGAACACCTGGACCATCACTATGACAAGGGAACCAGAGACCATCAGTTCACTGTGTGACTGAAAGTGTGAGTGTTATCACCAATGGAAGCAAACAAGCTGATGCTGATATGGAGAAGGCCATGAACTACAAGTTTCATGATGGCAGAGAACTGGAGATTCTGCATGCAAACAGCCTGATTGGTTACACTGAGAAGGAAACAAAGTGGTAGCAGCTGTCATTGTAGAAGAGAAATGCCTGAGTGCAACCACCATTAAGGAGGAAGCCAGGATGAGTAATGGTTGGAACCAAGATGTCATCATTAGCAATGACCTAAGTAAGCAGCAAAAGAAGCAAGTACTGTGGTTGCTGGAAGAATATCAAGTCATCTTAACCACCACCCATCAAAATCTTTGCTGTGAGAAGGCTCTTCTATCAAAGTGATGGCAGAGTACTTATTCAAAGCATAACTAGATACTTTACTATATGCTACTAAGGAACTGATCCAGGATGAAGTTGAGGTGATGTAGAAATGGGAATCATCAAAGGGTCAACAGCATACTGTTCACTAGTAGTGATGGTGAAGAAGAAGGATAGATTAAATAGGTTCTGTGTGGATTACTTTTGACTGAATGCCACAATCAGCTTAGATAAACAACTAATGAGACTTCTTAACAGCAAATGTTAATGTTTACCCGGGTGGACTTGAGCATTGTGTACTTCCAGATTCCAATGGAAGAAGCACCAATGGAGAAGACAGCTTTCACAGTTTCAAGAGGATGTTATCAGTTCAATAAGACGACATCTGGATTAATGACGCATCACCATCAAAGACCAAAGCACAAGAGAGATCATTCCTAGGATTGACAGACTACTAAAGGAAGTCTCTGAACAACTACCCAAAACTTGCAGTGCCCCTGCCCAACCTAGTGGAGAAGCCACGATCAAACAAAGTGTTGAGGAAGGAATTTCAACAAAAGGTATTTGATGGGCAAAAGCAAGGTAAAAAAAATGTGACAATACTACGAGTACCAGACTTCAGTGAGACTTCATCATGAGGACGGATGCATTGAATGGGGGACTAGGAGGCATATTACTATAGGGTTTGCAGATAACATATTTCCAATTGCATATGGAAATAGGAAACTCAAGAAGAATGTGAACAACTACTGCACGACTGAGCAGTAATACATTTACTATTAAAAGATTCCATCTGGCCCTGTATTAGGTACGGGGCAGTGTTGTCACGCCGCTAAGAGCATTTTCCCCTACACCAAAGATGATTTTCCCCTACTTTCCCCTACGCATCAAATGAAATAATAGGATAAATAAAAATAAAGCATAACATTTTGGTTTCAATTCATATTGAAAATAAACTTTCCAAATTTTAGGTACAGAAAAATTAACTCAATTAAATTAAATATATATGAAAATGTAGTGCATTTATAGCAAATGTAAATAGATGGTAAATTATTCTATTAAAAAAACATTATTCCACGCTGAGAATCATCAACAGAATTTTGTTAACTTTCAAGATGAAAAATGAGATTTTATAAGAAAAATTATAAATGCATATTGAGTTTATAAAAAATGTAAATAGATTTTAGTTTGTTTTGTTGCAAAAATCATGGATATAACAACAGTATTGCCTTTAATCAATGAGAAACGGAAAAAGGACTACTCAAGTAACCTACGCAAATACATTTCTAAGACAAATGTTGATGCATTTATAGTAAACATAAATAAACGCCAGATTATTCTATTACAAGAAAAAATTTATGTAACATAAAAAAAAATCCTTTAATCATTGAGAATTTCATTAGTCTCACTAGCCTATTTTTCAAAGTACCTTGACCTTGAACTGTTATAGTGCTTAATGATGGAAGGACTGGTCTCAGAATGTGAGGGAAATGTTCACTTTAATTATAGCCTCCCGTGTTTTTGTTGAAAGTCTGTTTCTTAGTTCGTTTTATTATTGGGAAATTGCAAAAAAAGTTCTTTCAACCTCTGTATGCTTTGAGGCAAAGTGGTAAGATTTAACATAAACGTTGCTATTTTTATTATATGCAGCAACCTTCTTCATCCCCTTCCAGATTTCAAGAATAGTCTTATTCTCCCATCCACCTTCCTCCCATCTTCATCAGCTAAGATTGATCTAACACTGTCTGTATGATTTGCAAAATGTTGTGTGTGTGTGTGTATATATATATTCTCTATATATATATATATATATATATATAAAATATATATATAACCAGCACATATATATATATATATATATATATATAAAATTATATAATCTGATAACACAGGCATATATATATGAAATATATAAAAATGGAAATATACAACACCATTTACTAAGACAAATATATACTTAAAGAGAAGTCAATAGTTTCAAAACAGAACAGCTGCCACTGAATTTAGAGCAGCACGGTTTCTTAAAATGACTTCATGACTTATGCCTCGTGGCACTGTAAAACAGGATCTGATAGATCGATTCTTTTCATAATTTCGGAACAGGCAATCTTGTACCAATTTCTACAACGTGTAAGAGAAATTCCCTTTCCATGAGACTTCATTATTGCCAAGGCTTCACTGGCAAGTACACCAGGATAGACTTTATCCAACTGTATTCATTTTGATTCGTTTTCAAATGTCAGCATACCGAAGTTAATAAATTCCCTTGTCATTAAAATTTGAACTAAACATCCTAGGGACTCTCGACCTCTGGTAGCAGCATATTCTAACAGGGCACTAGGCTTAACCTGATTCCCGAAATCGTGTAAGATGGCCGCCCCCGTGTGTATGGAGTGGTATGGCATCCAAACTAGCATCTCTCCATCTGTCTGACTTCATATGTTCTCCTGTACTTTTTAGGCCTATCGACGGAGTGTCACGTGACCTGCAGCATTAGCCATCTTGTGAGCTATGCCCTCAGGCCACCTGGGATGACTGGGTAGAAGCTACCTTACAGATGATCATCTTGTTTGCTGGGAGACTCGACTAGAGGGAGGACATGCCATTGTCCCTTATTCTTACTATAGAAGGGCGCCCTGTGCCACATGAAGCTATCTTTGGGCCTCACTCATATTAATGCATTTCCAGCCGACTTTTCTTAAACTATATCCTATTTTCTTTACTTTTATCCAGAAACCTTCCCAGTTCCTCCCGTGATCCCCACATGTGGTCTCTCTCCCTTTTGTCATTCTATGTCTTACATTTGACCCCATACAAACCCTTCTACACCAAAGCCACCCACTGTTTCGCATGCTTACTTTAATTCCAGATTAGAAAAGTGCAATTAAAGTGATTTTTGACTGGCTGCACCCACCATTGTCTGCCCTGAAGATGTAGAGTAATCTTTAAGCATCGGGCATAATATTTCAGTAAGCTAGGATAGCTCAAGTGTACACTGCTAGGGCCTTAGCACACGCCGGTTCTAAGTTTAATTCAACCCCTCTCTTTCACAGGGATGCTTGTACCGTGTGTGATGTAGGACCATCTCACCTCGTATCTTGTTACTCATCTGTGTTCCATGAGTGACAAGTCAAAGGATTTTTACCCCTCTACAGTCCTCCCGAATATGTATAAATTCTATTCATTTATTGTATCAACATGTTTGCCAATTTTATAACTGTTTTGTGAGCTTTTGTTATTATTTGTTAGTAAACTGTAAGCTGTTCTCTGGGTGTAATTGCACCTTGAAGTAAATTAGAATAGTATTATCTATTAGTCACGTTATCCCATTCTTTTGTATTTTTTTATGATTTCTTTTGTTTTACTGGCAGCCATTTTACAGCACCCATTGCGCCTAGGCAGGCTAGACTGTAACACTGGCGACCTTGCTAAAGATAAAGTAATTGAATTAACATAAAAATTCCCAAGTAAGAAAATCCGCACATAAATCAAAAGCGTAAGAAAGTGAGCTGAGATCCTAGTTACAAGTGATAGCACTCTTAATATTCGTGCCGTTTAAACAGCAGACGACATGAGCGAGTATTAATTTTATTAGTCAGGCTACCAAACCTGCCCGAGTACAGTAAACAGATAGCAATAGGAATTTTAAAAGACCTTGCCCTTATTCATAGTGCTAAAAGGTTCGTTGTGTTCATGCATGCTGTACCTTTGATTTGTAATGTAAATTATTCTCAGTACGTAATTTAGGAAAGTTAGACCATTTTACCCAAGCACGTGTTCACATAAACAAAGGGCAAGCCTTATTTAACCCAGCCTAGAGTAACGCATTCATTCAATCAGCTGAAGTCAGGGCTAGCTTTTCTTTGCCCAAACCATACGCAATTTCAGCATGGTAAGTGCAGAATTTCACGGAGCCACATGTTTCTACGTGATTTTAAATTGCTAGGTGGTTCATTCATGCTGCAATTTTAGCTTGGGCGCATGCTTGCAAACTTAGCATTTATTTGCTAAGGAGTAGCATTCAGATGAGCATTTATGTAATCATAACATCACAAACCGCACCATAACAAAACCGTTTTCATGAAGCTTCAGCCTCAAAGGCAAATTTCCTCAGTGCTAGGAGTTAGATAATATAAATTTATTGCATGCTATTTTTTTTTATTTCATTTTTAAATTCATATATATATATATATATATATATATATATATATATATATATATTTAGCTTTTAGATAGACCTAGGTGTGTGTGTGTGTGTGTGTGTGTGTGTGTGTGTGTGTGTGTGTATATATTGTTAAATGTGAAACCACTTTCTAAGCAAACCCAAAACTCCAAACTGCCTTGCAAATTAAATGAAGTATTTTCATACTGATAACTAACTGACGACAGGTGTGAGAAACTCAGCCCCTACGTAAATTTCTCTCCATGCTCCCCATTTTGGTTCATCTGTTTATCTTTCCTAAGACCCAGTGACTGCTTGAAATAACTCTTTTCAGATAAAAGGTGGATGGAGACGGAAGCCTGCCGAAATCCGCCAGAAAGGTTGAGTCCCCAATAAAAGCTGGTGGACATGGGTTGCCAAAGGTCACCAGGATTTGGAAGGTATTGACATAGAAAATGGAGAATCGTGAGACATGTGACTGAGCCGCCATCTTGGGACTCCAGCACCCTCTGCAAAGAGCAAGACATTAAGCCTCTGAGGTCATAAAAGGCCTGAGACAGCTGGCCTCGACCTCAGAACCCTACCAGTAGCAGACTGACACACATCCCCTCGCATGCTCCTTATTGAGCTTGCCCCCCACCGTGGTCATCTTTTGACCACCCAGTCACATTACTTGTGCATTCCCATTAAACTCATCCCTCCATCCCTAGTGAAATTCAATGAGGTTCTCCATCGCTCTGTTATAAGGTAACCTCCTGATTCGAGCTTCTTTCAAACAGTCACGTATCTTTAATCTTTCACTGCACTTTCATTTTCTTTTCTGAAGTTCGAGTTATAACAAAGATGACTCACTTAGCTCAGTGTGAATTTTAATGCAAGCATATTGTAACAGAATCAAGTTATCTTGGCACCATATGTGCAACCCTCGATTCACCCAAAATCGTTATACTTATCCTTGTGTAACCACTGACATTATCTAATTGCAGACGGTATTCCTAGCTGTGGAAATAACTGATTGTCTTGTACTTCTTGCAGTGGCCTTGCCACTGCAATCAATTCTTCAGTGTCCCTTTCTAGAGGATTATTCATAAATTCTTCGGTATTTACACAAGCGCTGTAATATCTAACCACGTGGCAGACTCCTGTTGTACCTGCCTATGATTCCCCAGTCTTCTGATTGACGTGTTTAATTGTAAATATATTCCATTTAAAGTAAACCCAAGTGTTTATCTGCAACAGTTCCTTGTTGAAGTACGGCCTTCAACCCAACTGTTTTACTATTCAAGTTCCTACCTGACAGCAATTGCAGTCAGAATCTCAAGGTGTATTAGTAATCCCCTGTTCTCCAACTAGACGCCCAGATTGGACCCCTGAACAAGGAATGCAGTAAGTAGGCCAGGTAAGAACCTAATAGTGGCGACCAATGCTCGGAATTCACAGCTGCATCATTGCAAGAGCCTCCTTGCAACTTGCAGCTCCAGCCAGTAGCTTGCTAAAGCTGGATATAAGACTAGAAACGAATCTGACGATGTAAATCCTAAATAAGCACAAGCAAACAAGTTTCCACAGCGTAATTACAATGTTATTATTTTTAGCTTATCATAGGTGCAAATAAAATCGTGACTGTGAACAGGGTTAGGAAACAATAGGCCACGTGCAAAGCTAAGTATACCTTAGTTTTACCATACCACTGAGCAGATTAAATGCTCTCCTAGGGCTGGCCCGAAGGATTAGACTTATTTTACGTGGCTAAAAACCAACTGGTTACTTAGCAACAGGACCTACAGCTTATTGTGGAATCCGAATCACATTATAGCGAGAAATGAATTTCTATCACCAGAAATAAATTCCTCTAACTCTTCATCAGCCGGCCGGGGAATTGAACTCCGGCCCATCGAATGACAGTCCGCAGCTCTACCGATTCATCCAACGAAGAGTCTAGGCCATGTGCATGCTAACAAGATTTTCATGGCGAAGAAAGAGCATATTTTCCAAAACACAAGCTTTGCGGCTAATGCATGCTAGTCTGCATGTCTTAACATCTAGGTAGCTAGGCAGTGAAGTACGAATATAAGAGATAAAGAAAGGCAATAGTGAGCGTATTTCCTCCGTGTGCTCTGGACAATTTGTCAGCCAAGAATTAGGTAGGTACACCGTAAATTCGGGCCACGAATTATAGCCCATCCAGAAATTTTCATCTTTCAGAAGTCTTCTCTCTCTCTCTCTGACTCTCAGCTCTCTCTCTCTCTCTCTCTCTCTCTCTCTCTCTCTCTCTCTCGTCGTAGCAAAAGTGCTAGGTTTTCTTAAAAATCCTGTTTAAAACTTTAAATAATTATTTTGTTGTATCCAAGCAAGGATAATTTCATTTGCGGACACGTGAGCATCGTCCACCTCGAAAACATTGCCTTTTAACCGCTACTTAACTATGAGTAATCGAGCAAATTTTTGCGCATTCATAAATCCCGAGCGCCAAGCTGGGAAAACCCGTTCCAATAGAGTTCGTCTTTTTCAGAACTTTTCGCGCGAGATTTCGCTCACGACGAACAGCACGCGTTTCACCCAATTATCCCCCCGGCCTCGTCAAATACCACACATACGTGACCATTGTGTCAATAACCATAGTATTTAGTCACGTGCCAGTCAAGCAACTTTCATAAGTAGCGTAAATATGTCGCGGACATGACCATAAGAAAAATATTGAACCCGTGCATGATAGTTGTAAGCATTTTGCACTCATCATATTAGGGAGAATTTATTGCTTCGCCTCGGCACTGAAATTTATAACAGCCTTATATTATTTGTATTTGGTTACCTTCGTAGTGCGGGCAGCTGGGTTATTTTGCCAAATGCGGACGTGTGTCACCCGAAACTTGTTTCACAGAGTGCGCTCATCTGCACCAACCAGAAGTGTTTCTCAGCATAATAAATCCGTTCAATTACGGACGCCCACGTTCTGTGGACACACTATATTAATTCCTTCGAGAATCCTATGTCCAGGAACACGCTAGAGTCGTTCCCTTTCGAACCTTTACCAATTAAGTAATCATCTTACTTTATCTTATTAAATGCTGCTTAATATCACTTTCTCAGAAAGGAAAATTATTACTGGTGTTTGCAGCATATTAGTTCCGCAAAGGAGAGTAAAAGTCATAAGTGATTTCTTTTGTTTGTAATTGACTTTGATCCTTCGCAGAGATATTACATTTAATAGTTCTAAGAACCTCTTTAATTCGTTCAATTAAGAACGCCCACGTTCTATGGACAAAATATATTCGTCCAATTAAGAACCTTACTTTCAAGGACCCGCTAGAATCGTTCACTTTACGGACCTTTACGTTCTAAGGACTCCCCAAATTCGTGCCTTTGAGAACCTTACATTCTACACACTGCCTAGATTCATTCATCTAAGAACCCTCATGCTCTTCAAGCTACTAGTTACTTTCATTTAAGAGCCGTTCTTCGAACAATTTATTCATTACGTTCGCCTAAGACCCCATTATGCTCTTCATGCTACTAGTTACTGTCATTTAAAAGCCGTTCTTCAAACAGTCTGTAAATTACGTTCACCTAATAACCCATTGCACTCTTCAAGCTAGTAGCTACTTTCATTTAAGAGCCGCTCTTCGAAGAATTTATTCATTACCTTCACCTAAGACCCCATTATGCTCTTCAAGCTACTAGTTACTTTCATTTAAGAGCCCCTTCTTCAAACAATCTATAAATTACATTCACCTAAGAACCCATTGCACTCTTCAAGCTACTAGCTACTTTCATTTAAGAGCCCTTCTTCAAAAAATCTATAAATTACGTTCACCTAAGAACCCATTGCACTCTTCAAGCTACTAGCTACTTTCATTTAAGAGCCCTTCTTCAAAAAATCTATAAATTACGTTCACGAACTCATTAACCCATTGCACTCTTCAAGCTACTAGCTACTTTCATTTAAGAGCCCTTCTTCAAAAAATCTATAAATTACGTTCACCTAAGAACCCATTGCACTCTTCAAGCTACTAGCTACTTTCATTTAAGAGCCCTTCTTCAAAAAATCTATAAATTACGTTCACCTAAGAACCCATTGCACTCTTCAAGCTACTAGCTACTTTCATTTAAAAGCCGTTCTTCGAACAGTCTATAAATTATGTTCACCTAAGAGCCCATTATGCTCTTCAAACTACTAGTTACTTTCATATAAGAGCCCATTCTTCGAACAATCTATAAATTACATTCACCTGAGAACACACTGAGCTCTCCAAGTTACTAGTCACTTCTATTTAAGCACCGTTCTTCAAACAGTCTATAAATTACGTTCACCTAAGAACCCATTGCACTCTTCAAGCTATTAGTTACTTTCATTTAAGGGCCCGTTCTTCGAACAGTCTATAAATTACGTTCACCTAAGAACCCATTGCACTCTTCAAGCTATAAGTTACTTTCATTTAGGAGCCCGTTCTTCGAACAGTCTATAAATTACGTTCACCTAAGAACCCATTGCACTCTTCAAGCTATTAGTTACTTTCATTTAAGAGCCGCTCTTCGAAGAATTTATTCATTACAGTCTATAAATTACGTTCACCTAAGAGCCAATTATGCTCTTCAAGCTACTAGTTACTTTCATTTAAGAGCCCGTTCTTCGAACAATCTATAAATTACATTCACCTGAGAACCCACTGAGCTCTCCAAGTTACTAGTCACTTTTATTTAAGCACTGTTCTTCAAACAGTCTATAAATTACGTTCACCTAAGAACCCATTGCACTCTTCAAGCTATTAGTTACTTTCATTTAAGAGCCTGTTCTTCGAACAGTCTATAAATTACGTTCACCTAAGAACCCATTGCACTCTTCAAGCTATTAGTTACTTTCATTTAAGAGCCCGTTCTTCGAACAGTCTATAAATTACGTTCACCTAAGAACCCATTGCACTCTTTAAGCTATTAGTTACTTTCATTTAAGAGCCGCTCTTCGAAGAATTTATTCATTACAGTCTATAAATTACGTTCACCTAAGAGCCAATTATGCTCTTCAAGCTACTAGTTACTTTCATTTAAGAGCCCGTTCTTCGAACAATCTATAAATTACATTCACCTGAGAACCAACTGAGCTCTCCAAGTTACTAGTCACTTTTATTTAAGCACCGTTCTTCAAACAGTCTATAAATTACGTTCACCTAAGAACCCATTGCACTCTTCAAGCTATTAGTTACTTTCATTTAAGAGCCCGTTCTTCGAACAGTCTATAAATTACGTTCACCTAAGAACCCATTGCACTCTTCAAGCTATTAGTTACTTTCATTTAAGAGCCCGTTCTTCGAACAGTCTATAAATTACGTTCACCTAAGAACCCATTGCACTCTTCAAGCTATTAGTTACTTTCATTTAAGAGCCGCTCTTCGAAGAATTTATTCATTACAGTCTATAAATTACGTTCACCTAAGAGCCCATTATGCTCTTCAAGCTACTAGTTACTTTATTTAAGAGCCCGTTCTTCGAACAATCTATAAATTACATTCACCTGAGAACCCAATGAGCTCTCAAGTTACTAGTCACTTTTATTTAAGCACTGTTCTTCAAACAGTCTATAAATTACGTTCACCTAAGAACCCATTGCACTCTTCAAGCTATTAGTTACTTTCATTTAGGAGCCCGTTCTTCGAACAGTCTATAATTTACGTTCACCTAAGAACCCATTGCACTCTTCAAGCTATTAGTTACTTTCATTTAAGAGCCCGTTCTTCGAACAGTCTATAAATTACGTTCACCTAAGAACCCATTGCACTCTTTCAAGCTATTAGTTACTTTCATTTAAGAGCCGTTCTTTCGAAGAATTTATTCATTACAGTCTATAAATTACGTTCACCTAAGAGCCAATTATGCTCTTCAAGCTACTAGTTACTTTCATTTAAGAGCCCGTTCTTCGAACAATCTATAAATTACATTCACCTGAGAACCCACTGAGCTCTCCAAGTTACTAGTCACTTTTATTTAAGCACTGTTCTTCAAACAGTCTATAAATTACGTTCACCTAAGAACCCATTGCACTCTTCAAGCTATTAGTTACTTTCATTTAAGAGCCCGTTCTTCGAACAGTCTATAAATTACGTTCACCTAAGAACCCATTGCACTCTTCAAGCTATTAGTTACTTTCATTTAAGAGCCCGTTCTTCGAACAGTCTATAAATTACGTTCACCTAAGAACTTGCATTGCACTCTTTAAGCTTTAAGTTACTTTCAGTCTATTTAGAACCCATTGCACTCTTTAAGCTATTAGTTACTTCATTTAAGAAAGAATTTATTCATTACAGTCTATAAATTACGTTCACCTAAGAGCCAATTATGCTCTTCAAGCTACTAGTTACTTTCATTTAAGAGCCCGTTCTTCGAACAATCTATAAATTACATTCACCTGAGAACCAACTGAGCTCTCCAAGTTACTAGTCACTTTTATTTAAGCACCGTTCTTCAAACAGTCTATAAATTACGTTCACCTAAGAACCCATTGCACTCTTCAAGCTATTAGTTACTTTCATTTAAGAGCCCGTTCTTCGAACAGTCTATAAATTACGTTCACCTAAGAACCCATTGCACTCTTCAAGCTATTAGTTACTTTCATTTAAGAGCCCGTTCTTCGAAGAATTTATTCATTACAGTCTATAAATTACGTTCACCTAAGAGCCCATTATGCTCTTCAAGCTACTAGTTACTTTCATTTAAGAGCCCGTTCTTCGAACAATCTATAAATTGCATTCACCTGAGAACCCACTGAGCTCTCCAAGTTACTAGTCACTTTTATTTAAGCACCGTTCTTCAAACAGTCTATAAATTATGTTCGCCTAAGAACCCATTATGCTCTTCAAGCTACTAGCTGCTTTCATATAAAACCCCATTCTTCAAACAACCTATAAATTACGTTCACCTAAGAACCCATTGCACTCTTCAAGCTACTAGCTACTTTCATTTAAAAGCCGTTCTTCGAACAGTCTATAAATTACGTTCACCTAAGAGCCCATTATGCTCTTCAAGCTACTAGTTACTTTCATTTAAGAGCCCGTTCTTCGAACAATCTATAAATTACATTCACCTGAGAACCCACTGAGCTCTCCAAGTTACTAGTCACTTTTATTTAAGCACCGTTCTTCAAACAGCCTATAAATTACGTTCACCTAAGAACCCATTGCACTCTTCAAGCTATTAGTTACTTTCATTTAAGAGCCCGTTCTTCGAACAATCTATAAATTACATTCACCTAAGAACTCATTACACTCTTCAAGCTACTAGTTACTTTTATTTAAGAGCCCGTTCTTCGAACAATTTATTAAGCACATTCACCTAAGAACCCATTGCACTCTTCAGGCTACTAGTTACCTTCATCTAAGAGCCTGTTCTTCAAATAATCTATTAATTATGTTCACCTAAGGACCCCTTATGCTCTTCAAGCTACTAGATAGTTCATCCGAGAGCTCATTCTCCGGACAATTTAGATAAAGACCATCCGTCGAACCTGCAAATTACGCTTAGTTGGGATAATATAGCCTGGTTTCTGTTAAAAGAAAACTTCCCTCAACACCTTGGCAATATGGCTTCTTATCCCTGCAAAATCACAACCCTGGTCACCACCAGGAAAACCAGGAGAAAGAAAGAGAAGCCAAGGAAGGGTGAGAAAGGCAAAAAAGAGAAGCCTAGGAAGAGCAAGAAAGGTAAGAAAGAGAAGCCAAGGAAGAGAGGGACAGGAAAGAAAGACTACCTAATGAAGAGCTATACAGGCAAGAAAGGCTGGCTAGGGAGGAGAAAGATAGCGCCCATGAACTTGCCATGGCCGCCCAAGGGGTCTGTAGCCCTGCAACCACGCCTCCATCATCCTCCATCACTGCCGCCAGCTCCATGATGCCAAAATGGAGTGGCCGAAGACGAGGCCTGGCTCAACCAAGTGGAAGAGGTCCTCAGGAATTTCTAGCCCTAGCCCGCAGAAATCTCCATGCTCCTGTCGAAACATCTGAAGGGAAAGGGCCAAACTGCTTTCAGCTCCGTCCCGTTAACAGACCGTGGAAATTTTGCAGAGGTCCGGAAGGCCATAATTAAGGCCTACGAGCTCACCCCCGAAAGATGGAGACAACATAGGAGAGGACACCCGAAGGAGGCGGGTCAAACATGGGCCAACTGGGCACGCCATAAGTCCTGAGCTCTCAAGCAGTGGCAAGAATCCCGCAATGCTGAAGGAAAAATAGAAACTTTCCAACTTGATGTCTTCCTACACTACGCCCCTCTGGCCCTGGCTACCTACCTCTGCTATAAGAACCCCCTGAAGCTAGATGAGTGTTGCTGTTTGGCAGTCCAATGGGACACTCACCACCGTACAGCCAGTTCCTGGGACCACAAGATTTGGCCCTCCGCTCCTACTTCCAGTCAGCCACCGCCCAAGAATGGACATTCTCACTAGAGGCCCGAGTGCAGCCACTGCAAAAGTACTGGGCATTCCACTGAACAGTGCTTCCTGAAAGCGGGAAAATTGCTCAGAGCTCCCTCCAAGACTACAAACGAAGCCTCACACCACCAAGCCTCGCCTGGCCCTTGGGTCTCCCACAACAAACCCGCTCTCTAAGTGCACTAAACTGAGGGTGGTCCACATGGCCATCAGTTCGCAGAAGCCTGAAGCCTGAATCGGCCCCAACGATGTGGCTGCATGCCCCTTGATGGCTCAAGCCCTTTCGAGGACTGTCCAGCGTTGTTGACACGGGCTCCAAGGTGAGCCTCGTGATCAGGGATCATGTGCCTTCCTGTGCCACCATCTGGAAGGATGAAAGAATGTCTATCTGCTGGGTAAATGGGGATGTAAATGACCTCCCCGCAGTGCGTCTCCGGGTCACCTCCAGTGTTGCCTCCCGAAAAAGGGAGCATCTCTTTGGATTCATCGAATCCCTTGACACAGGATGCCCTCTGCTGCTAGGACAAGACTTCGTCCGTTGGAGGGATACCTTAATACCATTATGATGTATGACAGCCCAGATCCCTGAAGAACCCGAGCAGGAGGACACTCGCCCAGACGCCAATCTGTCCCAGTCGATCTTAACCTTGCAGCAGTGCCATGGCTGCATGACCAGCCTGACAATCTCCTAGACCTACCTAATGCTGAACAGGCGGCCGCCCTCCCCATCACAGGGGCGGACGTGACCCTGCCTACCCTGAGACGAGAGCAGCTCATTCGAGCCCAGTTGGAAGACGCCACCCCCGCTCGGAAGTTGCTACTTCTGGTGAGAAGCTAATGGACCTCATGAAAGATGACTTCCTATTGGAAGATGAGGTACTCTACCGGGTAACCCGGGGAAGGAACAAGCCCACTCATACCCTCCACTGTCTGGTAGTAGTCCCTCCGTCCCTGCAGCAAGACCTCCTCCGTTTGGCACATGATGGCATCAGCAGGCATTTCGGGGTAAACTGGACTACTCGAGCTATAGCGGGCAAGTTCTACTGGCCTAACCTGAGGAAGTACATTAAGCCTTTTGAGGCCTCTTGCCCAAAGTGCCAAACTTCTGGAAACCCAAATGAAGTCATCCCTAAAGCTCCCCTCCAGAACATTCCCTCAGTAGGCATTCCTTTCCAAGACATAGTAATAGATCACTACACACACCAGGGGCGGATCCCAAGCAAGACAGGAAACAACCACTGCCTGACAATCATAGATCGGTTCACCAGGTACCCGGAAGCAATCCCTGTCAGGAGAACGAACTTGAAGAATGCCATGAAAGCCCTCCTTCACTTCTTCTGTCATTTCAGTTTCCCAGCTACCATTTAAAGTGAAAAAGGTATCATTTTATGTCCAAGGACTTCCAAGATGGCATGGCCAGCCATGGTGTTAGGCACATCCACTCGATCCCTCATCACCTTGGGAGCAAAGGAATAGCGGAACGTCTTCACCAAATCCTGGGTGCCACGCTGACAAAACTCGAAACAGGAGGTTGAACGAAGTCACAAAGCCTGAACCTTACCCACGAAGTCACAGAGCCTGAACCTTACCCTCTCCCACGGATCGAGGCATGCCTGGATAGCCTGGGGAGTGCCCCATATCTAAGCAAGATAGACCTTGAGAAGGGATGTTGGCAGGTGCCCCTGTCGGAGGAGTCGCGCCCTCTGACCACCTTCGCCACACCCACTGGTATTTTCCAGTGCAAAGTTATGTCCTTTGGCCTTAAAAACGCCCCTAGTTCTTTCCAAAGGCTGATGAATAAGGTCCTATTGGAAATCAAGAACCGTGTCATCTACCTTGATGACATCGTGACCTACGCACACATCTGGGAGGAGCACCTGCAGATCCTTGACCAAATCCTCACAGACCTAAGAAAAACCAATCTGGTCATCAACCTCAAAAAATGCCAGTTTGGAGTTGCAGAGATAACATATCTCAGTCACCGGGTGGGGAACGGACAGCTGATGCCAAAAGATGCCAACATCCATGCCATAAGGGACATGCCTTATCCAAAAACAGAGGGAGCTGCAGCGATTTATTGGCATGGTCCAGTATTTCAGGCGATTTATACCAAATTTCGCTGATTCTGTGGCCCCTATCACTAACTTCTTCCCCAGGGAGACAGCCTTTCTGGTATTCACCCAAGTGCAGAAGGGCATATGATCATCTTAGGGCAGTCTTGATCAGCCAACCCGTTCTCCAAACCCCTGACTATGACCAGCCCTTTTATATGGCAGTTGAAGCCAGCAACATCGGCATTGGGTCTGTTATGTTTCAAGAGGCGGATGAGGTCAGGCACCCTGTGGCTTACTATTCAAAAAAGCTCAACTCTGCTCAGACAAGGTATAGCACCATCGAAAAGGAGCTGCTGAGCATTATCTAGCTATGAAGCAATTTGAGTCATATCATGCAGATCATGAATTCCCGCTAACTGTCCTCACCAATCATAACCCCCTAAAGTATCTTACTACTTTCAGGAATCAGAACAAGCGCCTAATGCATTGGTGTATAGACCTCTAGGAATATAACTGGAGTATTGAACACATAAAAGGGAGCGATAACAAGACTGTGGATGTCCTATCAAGCCATCAGGACTAACAATTCTCTCCATAAGTTGCCTGTTGTCACTCAGCATAACATGGCACACCCTCCAGAGTGAAGTGCTGTGTTAGGCTCCAATGAATTCGATCCCTCGAAAGAGTAAGATAATTCCTTCCTTGTTGCTGTCCTTTCCTTGTAATTTAAATCCCGAGTCCGTGACTCGCAAAGCCATGTACTTTACACACTTGATTGTCCTTCATTGTACTTAGCTTCAGGCCACAAGACACCCCTGTTGTTAGTGCCACATCTGGCACAGTGCGGCCGTATACAAGTATTGAGGCATCACCTAACCTAATCCCACGAATACTTCGTTGTAATGCCTCCTCAAGGTACCCTAACAGCATGACTTTGGACTGTCAAAGTAACCTTATTAATTAAGCACATGTCTATCCTTAAGTTTTAATGCTGCACTAAATCTATTATTACTCCCCGTGTTGTTATCTAGATTCTTGAAATACTAGTTCATAGAACTTTTAATTCTGAATTTGCTATGATGCTGCTTTAACATAATAACATGAGAGATGTATCAATTTAATTTACAGCGTAATGTAACTATGTAACATCCAGTTTAAAAATCAGTGAGATGTATTTTGTTTTTGATTTACTTGTAGGGGTAATTATTTTTCCGAAATGTAATGTTGCCACAAAAGGGCAGTAGAGAGTTGTCAGTTTGTTCAGTTGAGTTCACTTAGTTGTTGACATTTCCACCCAATTCAAGTTGCAATATTCAACTTTGTGGGGGAGCTGTAACCACTTTCTAAGCAAACCCAAACCTCCAAACTGCCTTGCAAATTAAATGAAGTATTTTCATACTGATAACTAACTAATGATGTGAAAAACTCAGCCCCTTCATAAATTTCTCTCCGTGCTCCCCTTTTTGGTTCATCTGTTTATCTTTCCTAAGACCCGGTGACTGCTTGAAATACCTCTTTTTAGATAAGAGGCTAATGGAGACGGAAGCCTGCTGAAAGCCGCCAGAAAGGTTGAGTCCCCAATAAAAGCTGGTGAACATGGGTTGCCAGAGGTCACCAGGATTTGGAAGGTATTGACATAGAAAACAGAGGATCGAGACACATGTGCTGGGTTACCATCTTGCGACCCCAGCGCCCTCTGCAAAGAGCAAGACATTAAGCCTCCGAGGTCATAAAAGGCCTGAGAAAGCTGGCCTCAACCTCAGAACCCTACCGGTAGCAGACCGACACACATCCCCTTGCATGCTCCTTATTGAGCTAGCCCCCACATGGTCATCTTTCGACCACCTAGTCACACTACTTGTGCATTCCCATTAAACTCATCCCTCCATCCCTGGTGAAATTCAACGAGGCTCTCCATCACTCTCTTAAAAGGTAACCTCCTGATTCGAGCTTCTTTCAAACAGTCACGTATCTTTAATCTTTCACTGCACTTTCATTTTCTTTTCTGAAGTTCGAGTTATAACAAAGATGACTCACTTAGCTCAGTGTGAATTTTAATGCAAGCACATTGTACCAGAATCAAGTTATCTTGGCACCATATGTGCAATCCTTGATTCACCCGAAATCGTTATAATTATCCTTGTGTAACCACTGACATTATCTAATTGCAGAATTGTCTTGTGCTTCTTGTAGTGGCCTTGCCACTGCAATCAACTCTTCAGTATCCCTTTCTAGAGGATTATTCATAAATTCTTCAATATTTAAGCAGGTGCTGTAATATCTAACCACGTGGCAGACTCCTGTTGTACCTGCCTATCATTCCCCAGTCTTCTGATTGATGTATTTAATTGTAAATATATTCCATTTAAAGTAAAGCTAAGTGCTTATCTGCAACAGTTACTTGTTGAAGTACGGACTTCAACCCAACTGTTTTACTATTTAAGTTCCTAACAGACTTAGCAATCACAGTCAGAATCTCAAGGTGTCTTAGTAAGCCCCCTGTTCTCCAGCTACACCCCCAGGTTGGACCCCTGAACAAGGAATACAGTAAGTAGGCCAAGTAAGAACCTAATAATGTATGTATATACAATATATAATATATATATATATATATATATATATATATATATATATATATATATATATATATATATATATATATATATATATATATATATATATATATATTATATATATATATATATATATTATGAAATGAAATGTAATTAATTAATTTTATATTTTTCGGCCCATTAGAGTAAGTTTTTGTTTTAGTCCAGTTTTGTTTACGTATGTCTCTTGAAGGCTGGACTGGGGTCTTTTCCTCCCCTCAAAAGGTAGTTGTAGTTTTAATAGATACGTCACCCATGTAAGTGTCTCTATCTTTTCATGTTTGACGGTGCTTTGGCTGTCCATCGCCCGTTTCTTTTCGTCTCCGCTGGTGATGTGGCGACCTTTGAGTGATCAGACCTCAGTTAACAGCTCCCTTTAGAGAGGTTTTCAGCTCCCATATTCTCTGACGGCTTGTGGCAATTTGCTGAAATATTCCAAAGACGCCCTCGATGTTTGACGCTGGTGGCCTCTTGGTGTTGTTCCTTGCCACCCCCTATGGACAGTATTGGTGCTGGCATCTCTTCAGGTTGTGTAAGGGGTCGTGTGACGCCCTTCTTTGCAAATACATACTTTTGGATGCGAGCCTTGCCCGCCATTGCCCTTGCCCTCAGCTTGCTGAACCTCTGGAGTCGTTAAGGGACCTTCCAGGGGGGAAGAAAAGGGTAAGATCCCACACCTGGTGTGAATTTATAACCCTACTTACCCATAGAGACGATCTGTATTGAGTGCTTCCTACTTTGTGGCACTTTTCTGAAGTTTATCTTAGGAGACAACACTTCGCTGCATGGTGTTAAGGGATGACTTTATATTAGATGATTAGTGGGACTACGACTGTTCAATGTCAATGCGGTGATTGATTTTTTTTATTGCAAATGTGTGTTAATTCGATTTTTGAAGTTTGTAGAGAATTAGGTTTAAGGTTAATTTCTTATTTTGTCTCTTACTATCACACCGACCCTTGCGTGTGTGAATTCTATCTCCAGCTAATTCCTTTCTATTTTACTTCAGTGTGCTAGTTAGTTAGGCAAATGTGTTTTTGGAATTGTAATTGTTTTTTTTTTTTTTCCTGAAGTGCGGTTTTCAAGGGATTTCTTTGTAATTTTAAGATATTAGTTGTAATAAATAATTAAATTTTTCATTTAATGTCTCTGTAGCCTAACCTTCTCTTTGAGAAAGTACTTTGAACTGTTTTTGTTCTGGTACGTGTCCTACTCATTATCATAGTGGTAAGGGCTTTAAAGTACATCAAAGAATCTCTGAACTCGTCACCATCTCATAGGGTTCATTACAATATATATATATTGTTACGTGGGTGTCTTGGCTGATCAGTTATTGGTTAATTTGCGTAAAGTTTCACAGCCCTGCATGCCAAGAATACACGTAACCTGTCTCTTGAAGCCACGAGTTAACCTCAAAGACAGACGTTAATCAATCAAAGGTCGCCAGTTAAGGGGTAATTAACCTTAACAAAGAATATTCAAGGAATAAAGACTTTATGATAAACGTCACCAACTGCGGACGCAAAAAAAATCTCTACTTGTTAAGATGGTATTAAATACAAAAACACAACGGTTCTCCCCAAACAATGAGCACTAGGCATAACGAATACCAGAGTATTAATAATGACTTGCTTGCCTAAATCCCCGAGACTTACTGGGACAATTCGGCTAATGCTACACAATATAATAATTTGGCTTAATCTAGACTTCGTACCAGCGGTTACCCTAAATGGTGGCTGGAGAACGAAACAAAGAAAGATTGGGAAATACAGAAAAGAGGATAAAAGAATGGGTGAAGCTTTGAACAAAAGACACAGACTTTACCTTAGGACGAAGCGTTGTTGTGCATCAACGGACTATCGGAAGTTCTTGCAATTGCTTCTTCACTTCACTAATAGAAATAATAGACAAAAGGGCGGAGAGCCCCAAACGGACGTGTTGTCTCTCCGAAAGCTTGATTCTCTCTCTCGTTCGCTGACCGGGCCTAGGTCAAACAGGCCCACAGTCATGCCTTAGGCGTCTACGCTCTGTTAAAAACATTCGCCAAGAGAGACAGGTAGAAAGGAAAAAAGGACTTTAGGACCACCTATTCTTAAAGTTGAATATGGAAATTTCTCCTATGGGGTGAAATGCCTAAATGCTACCTATTCCTTTCTCCAACGGATGTTAAAGTTTGAACTGAAGACGCTCCTAATGCAGACAACGGCTTTTCCCGTTCTTGATCAGGCTGATATTATTTACAATCAAATGTTACAAGGGCGAACAGCAGTAATATTTATAAAAGCTCCCCCCCTCAAGAAGGCCTTCACTCCCTTTTCGGGCGTGAAGGTCTGTACTAAGCAAGCTGTTCGCCTCTAGTAGGTTACTCTTCTTCCCCTGAGCAGATTAGTCCTGGTTAGCCTACCTAGCTACAGAACTACCTAACCCTAGATAGGATATGAGCTATAATCACTACTTCACCTAATTCTAACAGTACTAGAAGGTGCTTACGGTTATTATAGGCTACCTCCTACAATCATGATGTTTTCAGACCTAGCCTAGTGATACATTCTATGGTATTCCCTAGCCTAACCTATCCTAACCCGACCATAGCACCAACATAAGAGTTAATGTTCTAACTAAATTACAACGGGGTTTATGTTTAATACAATTAATAATTACTAGTTAACTCATGAGGGTTGCCTCATATGATAAATGGGTGCCTCACTGAGGTCTTAGGCCATGCATGTCATGAGCATCGTGGCTCGTTTCACAATAGTTAAGATTATTGAAATTAGTTATGCTACTTACGTGATTACTGCGGCTCGGTGGTAAGTGGAAGGAACAAGGCTACTAAATTGATGTAACGTACTTAAGGCGGTCTAGGCTATGTACAATAAAAAGAGATCACACTGGCTACCTCCTCTGGGCAAGGGGCCAGGATCACTCTAAGATGGTAGGGCACTGTGCCGAGAGGGCACTAGTGCCTGGATGAGCTTATGGCTCGCCAACTACTGGGCTTGCTTCCGCCCCTTCTTCTTCTTCGGGTTCCTCCAAGGCCTATCAGTATTAGGCTTAGGAGGAGATGAGGGCACCGACTCTGGGGACAGGCAAGAAGGGCTAGTGGGCGCAAAGTCAGGGGCAACTTCAAAAGCTACAGGAGGGCTCAATAGTCCGGCTGCTGCGAAAACCGGAGCGAGAGCGATCTCGACTTCTGCATCCAAGGAGGCCAGTTCCTGGTCTTCCAGAGACGGGGTAACATTTCGATCCTCCAGGGGTTCATCCCCTGGAGTCAGATTTGGCAAAGAAGTCTCGGGTGCTGGAGGCTCTCCGGTTGCGATGATCAACTGCATGGGGAATCCTAAATCTCTCGGAGGAGGATTCGCCTCATGATTTAGACCCAGCATAGGGGCCTTCTTAATTGGTAGCTCAACGTCCGTGGCGGACGGAGTGTGGCACTGCTCAGTGCTCGCAAGTGGCACTGGCAGCAGTTGAGGGTCAGGCATGCCTGACAAGGGGTCCGGAGGTGCAATACCTCGCGGACGACTTGGGTTTGGCTGCGGCAGAGATTCCTGCCCCAGCAGGAGATCGTAGCCTCTCCGAGAGTCTTGTTCGGGGGCGTCCGCTGGGCGTTGCTTGCCTGGGCAGCCCTCCCAATTTGTGGAGTGGTCTGTCCGCTTGCACGTCCTGCAGCGGTACTGCTCCTCCTGAAGAGGGCTAGGGCCTAAAATAGTTTGGTTTATGCCCCTTCCGCGGACCACTTTGGTGGGCGGAAGGTGGTGGTTTGACTTTATCGAGAGTTCTAGATGGGGCCTCCATGGAGGAGGTAACGCGGCTGCGAAGTGGCGTTGGTAACGGGCTTGCCCAGAGAAGATCCCGTCCCAGCAAGAGGCCACTCACGGGCTGAATTCCACCCACCACGCCAAGGCAGTGGGGTAGCGTGCCCCAAGGTGTCGTAACCTGGAGTTGGACCGTGGGAACGGTAATGGTGTGGCCTTCTATCCACTTCATTTCCCACCGGGTTTTTTCGTCAACCATGGCACCGGCTGGCACTTGGGCCCTAGCGATCAGGCTAATGTCTGCCGCAGTGTCTACTGTGACCGGAAGGGTCATGGGCAGGCTAGTGCTCTGAAGAGGGGCCACCGAGATGAACTGGGTTTCCAGTCTCTCGGGGTAAAGGATCCGGTGCGGACTGGCCGCAGAGAATGAAGTGCTAATTAGGTTGACAAATTTTGTGATGGGGACATGATGTGGACAGGCCGGAGATCCAGCATTGTAGTGGCTGACAGCCCCACAGGATTTGCACGGGCCCTTTGGATGGGCTCGGTGGCCTGCAGTAACTGTTGGAGGAGAGGGCTGAGCAGATGAATCGGGAGAGTTCTGGTTGGTAGGGGTAGGCTGCTTATTAGTGCCGAGTTTGTATCGGCACTCAGCTTCAGCGTGTCCCCCCTTCCTGCAATAGTGGCACATGGTCTTGCTCGGCAGTCCATTCTTTGAGCGATTTGAGTTCGAGAGGTGGGCTGGAGGAACGATTCACTTCTGCGAGGTGCTATGCGACTGATTAAAAGTTTCCCACGAATCAACCATGCGACAAGCTTCCATAAGTGTGGGGGGCTGTTTATCGTTAAGATATACAGCAAGGGGCCCAGGCACACATTGGTAAAGGTCTTCTAGCATGGTCCGATTGAAAAGATCCTCAAACGTCGTGCAGGCCAAGGAGTCAAACCAGCGCATACTGGACTGGGTTTTGTGACACGCCCATTCCGTCCAAGACCAGCCGACTTCCTTGGCAAGACCTCAGAACTGTTGTCTCCATTTTTCTGGGGTTATTTCGTAGGCCTTGGTAATGACTCTACGAACTTCCGCCATGTTGCCTCTCTGGCTCTTCTCCAGTGAGCGAAGCGCTGCCTTGGCTTTTCCTCCATATGCTTGGCTAGTATTAAGGCTCTCTCCATCTCCGTGGTGCTGTAGTTATCGAAAAGAGCCTCGATCTCCTCCAGCCATGCTTCTGGCTCGTCCTCAGTCCACTTGGGGACTAGGGAATTGATGCTCGAAATTGGAGCGTTTGATGCAGCAGGTGTAGGAATGGAGGCTTGCTGTCTAGCCATAGCTTCGGCATTCTCCATTTTCGCTCTTTCCAGCTCGAGCTCTTTCCCTTTGAAGGCTAGCTCACTTTCCTTGCAGACTAACTCATGCTGTCTTCTTCTTTCTTCTCTTTCCTCTTCTAGTTGCCTCTGCTCGGCTTCATACACCCTTCGTTCTTCTTCATACTTCCTCTGCTCGGCTTCATACTTCCTCTGCTTGGCATCATACTTCCTCTGCTCTTCCTCATACTTCCTCTGCTCGAGTCTTTCTTCCTTCTCCCGCTTGGCCAAGTCGTCCACTTGCTCCTTGACCCAGGTGGTAAGTTCTGAGCCGGTGAGACCTGCCGCCGTCCCCAGCCCCAGGAAGGTTTTATAATGCTCTGCTGCGATGGTTCTTGTGGGGAAGGGCGTCTAACCGGGTCGAAGGGCGTACTTGGGCAGATAGGAAGTGTCTCTTCAGTGACGTGGCACCCTTTCAAAAGGTGGCACTGTAGTTGGGTGTGCCGTGTACAGGTCACACTGGTGGCACTCAGTATCCCTAGGCACTGGTGTAGGTTAGGTTCCAGAAGAACTTTCTCTTCTGTGTTCCCTTTTGTTTTGGTTTTATTTTTTTTCTTATATGCTTGCTTGGTGGCACTATGGTGCCAATGTGTTCCTAGGGACCCTCTACTTGAGTCCAACTAGGCTATATAGGAGGAAAGGCACTCTACACCCCCTGCAGAGTGTAACAATTGAATGAGAGAGAAAGGGAAGGTTAAAGAGAGAGAGAGAGAGAAGTAAGCTATTCAATTGATGACAGTGCAGCAAATTATTGGCACTGTGGAAGAAAGTGATTTTTGGGTTTTCTTTTTTTTTTTTTTCTAAATGTACTCTTGAGTGGCTGGTCCTAGCTAACCGCTCTTCTTTCAGAGGGTGAAAACTATGGTTTCGCTATGGGTAGGGGTACCAGGCCTCAGTCGACCGACAATTTATCACTGTAAAAGCTTAACTTGTCCTCATCTGACTTGTGGGACAGAGGTATTTCTTTTACTTATTAATTTAATTTCTGTGTCAGCCCGTCTTTCTTTGAAGCGGGTCATGTACACTCGAAAGGTCATCACTTCACGGCTTACTTGAATGAAGAGAGAGAGAGAGAGAGAGAGAGAGAGAGAGATTTTCAATCAGCTAATTTATTGCTGCTTGAGAACATTTTAAGCAAAGATTTGATAAGAGCACAATGGCATTGTTCTAAATAAAATGCAGATACGTCATCTTGGCTTCCTGAGTGATGCTTTATCTGACCTTCAAAGGAGCCGACGTGACGTCACAAGATTTTAGCGTAAAATTCAAAATTCTTTTTATATGGTTTTTTCCCGCAGGTATTTGTATAGGAACTTATTGTATTAATCCTAACTAAGGCCTATCTTTCCCTGACTAAATTATATCTTGGTTTTGTCTACCGAAGTCTGTCTAGCTAAGATATTGCGAGGTGGGTTTACTACGCCAAAGAAAGTAGACCCAAAAGGTGGCTGAAAACAGTCTCTTCACAACAATGAGTCACAATAACAAGGTCTTAAGATGGCAGCTAAAGCTCGTTAGGCCTAAATTCAAAACAACCTCGTGGCGAAGGAACACCAAAATGGCAGGTCCTCTAGTTCAAACAATTTCAAAACAACCGCGCGGCTGTTATTTTCTTTTTAGCACAAAATTCAAAACAACGAACAAAACAAATGCAGGTATCCAGATTTTACTCTAAATATACCAATCATGCATAGCGTTTTACGTTAAGGATGGAAAACGAAATTACCAAACAACGTTGTGTCTTTTGTTATTGTATTTTCCACGGCTAAAACGTCCGTCTAAGGAGGGACTTCCATCAAAATTAAACGAGTCTGGGGTTCGGACAGACCAAATTTACTTTACTGAAAAAAATGTATTTTATGGCAAATTTACTATTTCCGTTCGTTCGCTATTTCACTGACACGGTGTTTTGAATGATTCCCGCTATGTGAAAACAATAACGATCAGAATTGCCGACGCAATTACTAAATTACTTTGTGTACATGAAATGGGCTCCGCGCATTCGGTCTTCGGATCCGTTACTTGGACGACTTACCTCGAATGGTCCGAACGCGGTAAAAATGCCCTTTCTCACAACGTTACAAATTATGACTCGCTCTGCTTTCGATGCACCCTTTCCTACCTACGCTAATTCTCATTATACCTGTTATTCTAATTATTCTTCTTATTGCTTATTATTATGCCTGGCTCCTTGTTTGGAAGAGTAAAATGGAATTCAATATCTGACTTTTATCTTTGGAATTAATGTAATTAATTTCCTTTTCTCCAGATTATTTCTCTAAAATTTACTTTAGATTCTACGCAAGGTTGTCAATGTTACGTGGGTGTCTTGGCTGATCAGTTATTGGTTAATTTACGTAAAGTTCCACGGCCCTGCATGCCAAGAATACACGTAACCTGTCTCTTGAAGCCACAAGTTAACCTCAAAGACAGACGTTAATTAATCAAAGGTCGCCAGTTAAGGGGTAAATTAACCTTAACAAAGAATATTCAAGGAATAAAGACTTTATGATAAACGTCACCAACTGCGGACGCAGAAAAAATCTCTACTTGTTAAGATGGTATTAAATACAAATACACAATGGTTCTCCCCAAACAATGAGCGCTAGGCATAACGAATACCAGAGTATTAATAATGACTTGCTTGCCTAAATCCCCGAGACTTACTGGGACAATTCGGCTAACGCTACACAATATAATAATTTGGCTTAATCTAGACTTCATACCAGCGGTTACCCTAAATGGTGGCTGGAGAACGAAACAAAGAAAGATTGGGAAATACAGAAAAGAGGATAAAAGAATGGGCGAAGTTTTGAACAAAAGACACAGACTTTACCTTAGGACGAAGCGTTGTTGCACATCAACGGACGATCGGAAGTTCTTGCAATTGCTTCTTCACTTCACTAATAGAAATAATAGACAAAAGGGCGGAGAGCCCCAAACGGACGTGTTGTCTCTCCGAAAGCTTGATTCTCTCTCTCGTTCGCTGACCGGGCCTAGGTCAAACAGAACTACAGTCATGCCGTAGGCGTCTACGCTCTGTTAAAAACATTCACCAAGAGAGACAGGTAGAAAGGAAAAAAGGACTTTACGACCACCTATTCTTAAAGTTGAATATGGAAATTTCTCCTATGGGGTGAAATGCCTAAATGCTACCTATTCCTTTCTCCAATGGATGTTAAAGATTGAACTGAAGATGCTCCTAATGCAGACAACGGCTTTTCCCGGTCTTGGTCAGGCTGATATTATTTACAATCAAATGTTACGAGGGCGAACAGCAGTAATAATAAAATATATTATATATATATATATATATATATATATATATATATATATATATATATATATATATATATATATATATATATATATATATATATATATATATATATATATATATATATATATATATGAGTGTGTGTGTGTGTGTGTGTGTGTATGTCCAGGATAACTCTGAAATGCACTGAGCAATTTCAACCAAATTTAGTATACATATGACTTACTATCTAGAAAAGAATACTGTGGGGTAAGACATCACTACACCAGAGGGCACCAATAGGGGTTGGGGTCGGAAGGGCTTCCCCAAAATGGAGCTGGTTCTGCTCGTAGACTTAGTAACTAAATAAAGTCTACAGGTTCACCATACCTCATTTTAGTACACATATGACTTACTATCTGGAAAAGAAGAGTGTGGTGGTAAGACATCGCTGGCACCATAGGGGGTGCAGGTGGGAAGGGGTTGACATGTAAAAATAACCAAAAACGACAGATATTAGTGTCTAATCCAGGGTTTTGAAGATGGCTGAGATGAATGGTGACACTCCCGATGCCCTTTAAATCCAAGTTCAGCCCCGATAGGAAGAAGGGGTGAGAAGTGGTGGAAAATAAAATGTCAAAAATGACAAATATTAGTGTCTAATCCATAGCTTTAAGGTTGCTGAGAAGAATGGTGACACTCCTGATACCCTTTAAGTCCAAGTTCAGCCCCTGATAGGAATGAAGGTAGAGAAGGAGTGAAAAACAAAAAGTCAAAAATGCCAGATATTAGTGTCTAATCCATAGTTTTCGAGATCGCTGAGATGAACAGTGACAGTCCCAATGCCCTTTAAGCAAAAGTTCAGACCCGATAGGAATGTGGGGTGAGAAGGGGTGAAATATAAAATGTCAAAAATGCTGGGCAATGTAATTACCGCAACTATCTTAACAGGAATTTCACCTGGGATGGAGGGATGAGTTTAATGGGAATGCACAGGTAATGTGACTGGGTGGTCGAAAGATGACACGTGGGGGGCTAGCTCAACAAGGAGCATGCAAGGGGATGTGTGTCGGTCTGCTACCGGTAGGGTTCTGAGGTTGAGGCCAGCTGTCTCTAGCCTTTTATGACCTCGGAGGCTTAATTTCTTGCTCTTTGCAGAGGGTGCTGGGGTCACAAGATGGCGACCCAGCACATGTGTCAAGATTCTCTGTTTTCTATGTCAATACCTTCCAAATCCTGGTGACCTCTGGCAACCCATGTTCACCAGCTTTTATGGGGGACTCAATCTTTCTGGCGGATTTCAGCAGGCTTCCGTCTCCATTAGCCTTTTATCTGAAAAGAGGTATTTCAAGCAGTCACCGGGTCTTAGGAAAGATAAACAGACGAACCAAAAAAGAGAGCATGGAGTGAAATTTACGTAGGGGCTAAGTTTCTCACATCCTTAGTTAGTTATCAGTATGAAAATACTTCATTTACTTTGCAAGGAAATGAATATCTGTTAACATTAATATGTCCTGTGACAAGGTATCCTGAGGCGATTCCTGTAAGAAGAATAAGTGCAAAGGTAATTTCGGAGAAGTTGGCAGACTTTTTCTCCAAGTTTGGAATACCAGAAATTGTGCAAAGTGATAGAGGAACGAACTTTACTTCAAAATTGTTCCACGATGTGACGAACTCGTTAGGGGTGAAACAACAGTTATCAACTGCTTATCTTCCAGAGACTCGAGGAACCTTGGAAAGGTTCTGCCAGACATTGAAAAGTATGTTAACTAAGTATTATTATGAGTCAGGAAGAGAATGGGATACTGGTTTACCCTTGATGCTATTTGAAGTTTGGAATGCTTATCAAGAAAGTATGGGATGTTCACCAAATGAAATTATTTTTGGTCGAGATATAAGAGGTCCATTAAAGACTCTTGCAGAGAATTGGGAAGAAAATCAAGAGGAAATCCAAGGAGAATATGTGAAGAATTTGAGGAAAAGGTTAAAAGAAATGAGAAGATTCTCTTTATGAAATCTGAAAATAAGTCGTGAGAAAATGAAAAGATATGATGTTAAGACTAAGCTAAGAAGTTTTAGTGTAGGACAGCAAGATCTAATGTTCTTACCAGTGAAAAAATTTCCCCTTACCAATAAGTTTCAAGGTTCCTACAGGATAATAGGAAAGTTGAGTGATCGAGTTTATGTGATTGAAATACCAGGAAGAAGGAAGATACATGTGAATCTTTTGAAACCTTACTTCTCAGGGACTAAAACTGAAAGTGTCAATAACACAGACAACTTTATCTACAGAGGACGATGATGGCTACGAATTGGGAGCTAAAAGCAAGATGAGCAATTCTTCCATATTGGAAAATTTGGAGGATAAATTAAAACATCTGAGTGTTGAGCAAAGTAGTGAATTAAGTGAGGTGATTCGAAGCTTCCCTGAAATATCTCCAGATGTACCTAGGTTTACTGATCTGACAAAGCATGAGATAAAGATCAGAGAGGATGGAATACCTTTTAAACAGAGAGCATATCACTTATCACCTTTTCAGAGATGTTTTGAAGAAAGAAGTGGAGTATTTGTTGCAGCTTGGATTAGCAGATCCCAGTTCAAGTCATTATAGTTCTCCTTGTGTGTTAGTGAAGAAACCAGATGGCTCATTTAGGATGTATACTGATTATGGGAAACTGAATTCTATCAGTGTGGCTGACAATTATCCCTCCAGCCTGGCAGGAAGCCTGCCTACCTCCAGGGAAGCAGCCTCTGAGGATGATCTTCCCCAGTCAAGGGTGCCTTCAGGGGAAGGCATCCTTAGGGCTCCTTGATTCCCCTTATTGATCAATTACTTGATAATATTGGGCAAGCCAAGTTTGTTTCCAAGATAGATTTGTTGAAAGGATGCTATCAAATTCCCTTAGATGAGAATGTTAAATTGCTGTCGGCTTTCATTACTCTTTTTGGACTGTATCAGTACACTGTTTTGCCATTTGGGCTGATGAATGCACCTGCAGCATTCCAATGAGTGATGGATCAACTGCTAGGATCCATAGAAGGAGTGGGTGTATACCATGATGACATTGTGATTTATCTTATCAGTAAGGCTGACAATTATCCCTCCAGCCTGGCAGGAAGCCTGCCTACCTCCAGGGAAGCAGCCTCTGAGGAGGATCTTCCCCAGTCAAAAAGGTGCCTTCAGGGAAGGCATCCTTAGGGCTCCTGATTCCCCTTATTGATCAATTACTTGATAATACTGGGCAAGCCAAGTTTGTTTCCAAGATAGATTTGTTGAAAGGATGCTATCAAATTCCCTTAGATGAGAATGCTAAATTGCTGTCAGCTTTCATTACTCCTTTTGGACTGTATCAGTACACTGTTTTGCCATTTGGGCTGATGAATGCACCTGCAATATTCCAATGAGTGATGGATCAACTGCTAGGATCCACAGAAGGAGTGGGTGTATACCATGATGACATTGTGATTTATCCTAATACATGGGAAGAACATCTGAAGACTTTAAGGAAAGTGTTCAAGAAACTACGGGAAGCAGGACTAACAATCAACTTACAAAAAACTGAGTTTGGAAAGGCAACTGTTCAGTATCTAGGCCTTCTCGCTCCTGTTGACGCTAAGGTAGAAGGTATCTGTAAGGCTCCCCATCCCCCCGCCCTCCCCACTGCTACGAGGAAACAGCTACAAAGATTTTTGGACATGACTGGATTTTATCACCAATTAATAAGAAGTTTGTAACACAAGTTGATGCATCTGACTGTGGAAATGGGGCTGTTCTACTACAAGAAGATGAGAGCAGTATTCTACATGTCTTCAAAGTTGAAAAAACATCAGAAAATGTATTCCACCATAGAAAAAGAAACATTAGCATTAATCACAGCATGGAAAAAGTTTGAAGTGCATGTGAACTGACCTAGGAATGAAGAAATTTTAGTGTTGTCTGATCACAACCCTATCTCATTCATCAATAAGATGAAAAATAAAAATCAGATACTGACCAGGTGGTCTTTAGCCTGCAACCGTATAACGCAAAAGTGAAACACATTTCAGGAAAAGATAATGTCAAAGCAGATTATTTATCCCATTATGAATCGTTGGATTCAAACCCGGGATAACTAATCTTCTGGGGGGAGGAATGTCATGATGTTGCCTTGTAATATGTATATCATCCTACAATTTTGATATATTTACTCTTCTATTTATCATGTGTTATGTGTAATAACAATAGTTGTTGAAATATCATATGTAGTATGATGTCAGATCTCAAGAGAGTTAATGATTTAGTTAACGGTGTAATTTAGAATTAATAATATCTTTCTTCATAATAGTGTAGTAGCGGGAGAGAGAATTAAAGTTTTAGACCAGATGTGCCATTTGTCATCAGTTAAGGTAAGCGAGTGCTTTGTTTTGATTCACATGTTGACAGGTCAGGAATAGCAATCGAGTCGTGTTAAGATTTCTGTAAAAGCTTTGTCTCATATGAGAAGAAGACTAATGATTTTGCAATGTTACATTTGTTCCATATATTTTCTGGTAAAGACATGTACCTTTCGAGAAATATGAATGAGTGTTCCACTGAAGCACATGGTAATTGCGTCATGTTTAAGATTGCATTGCTCTAATCACATATTGTTCTGATCACATCCCATATGATTTTTTGTTCGAGTCACATACATCTTTGAGGGTAAAAGCACATCTCGATCGATTACGTCATGTTTTGTCCTGATTGCGTTCAAAACGTCTTGTTCTGGAAGTGACATAATTTTCCTTTTTCTAGAAATTTCTCTCATACCTCATTCTCAAAATGCCTTATATAATGACATCATCTGTTTCATTTTCTACTGGAATCCTAAAGTTTGTTATTCTGATTTCAGAGACCGTTAGTGTTGGTTCCTCCTCTCTCTCTCTCTCTCTCTCTCTCTCTCTCTCTCTCTCTCTCTCTCTCTCTCTCTCTCTCTCTCTCTCTCTCTCTCTCTCTCTCTCTCTCTTCAAAAGAGAGAAAATTTAAAGTAAAATATTTGTGGTCACTGATATTAAATTTAGCTTTTGAGATCTGAATGTAGGAAAAGTGTATATATTTAGTAATGGTGTCATACAATAAAGTGTGTTTTGTGAATCTAAAGCAGCTGCATTTCAGGTGATTTTGCAAAAGTTTTCACAAGTTTGTGTAAGTTAAAGTGAATTTTACTTATTATTGCCATGGTATAATAAGGTACATTGAGAGAATTTTTGCCTTGGTGAAATTATTATTGGTAAATCTTTTATGTATTTTTGTGTGTTCTTGATTTTTTACATTTTATATATTGGTGATTTAAAATTTTATTTTCAAATTTTGAGTAATTCTTAATAGTTTAAATTTTGCTAAATTAATTTAATTTCTTGATAAATTAAAGTTTTGTGATTTAATTTTGCTTAATAATTTGACTCAAGAAGTAATTAAAATTTGTGTCGTTTTCAAGTAATAGTAAATTTTTCAGATTGTGAATTGTAATTACAAATTTTGAATTTGAAAATAAATTTTTGTATTTAAAATTTATAAAAACAGTGTTTCATTTATTGACCGCTAGTGCTGTTGATTAATTGCGTGCATAAGGCTAAGTGGTCAACATGTTATGTTCCTTTAGTTTTGCCAAAGTGAATTAAGACCAGGGAAACAGTTAAAGTTTAACTGTTGATACCTCACACTTGTTTTGATAAACTTATTTTGATTTTTCACATGATTAATGATTTTTTTAAGGGATCAATGTCACCTTTAGAGTACTCAGTCATAATTTTTATTGTTATGAGAGTTCAGGTACCTGGCTGAAGTGGGGTAAATGATTAGTTTAACCAGATTTGGTACATCTGTGACAATATGTATTGTATATATATATATATAGATATATATATATATATATATATATATATATATATATATTATATACTTGGTACACACTGTGATATATATATATATATATATATATATATATATATATATATATATATATATATATATATATATATATATATATATATATATATATATATATATATATATATATATATATATATATATATATATATATATATATATATATATATATATATATATATATATATATATATATATATATATATATATATATATATATATATATATATATATATATATTATATATGTATGTATGTATGTATATATATATATATATATATATATATATATATATATATGTCATGATGCATATCAAGTACCTGGTTATTACAATAACTAATCTCAAAATTCAAAAATATACCTCACTTCAGCCAGATACCTGAACTCTCATAACATTAATTATTACAACTGAGTACTCAAAAACTTATTTATTACTTGAAAAATCAAACTAAGTTTATCAGAATATGTGTGAGGTATCAAAAATTAAACTAGAAATATTCTAGAGTAAATGGGCAACACTCCATCAAACAACTCTAACTGTTTCCCTGGTCTTTATTCACTTTAGCAAAGCTAAAAGAACAAAACATGTTTATCACTTTGCCTTATGCACACACAATCAATCCTATTAACTGGTGATCAATAAATGAAACACTGTTTTCTAAAAATATTAAATACAAAAATTTATTTTTAAATTCAAAGTTTATAATCAGAATTCACAATCTGAAAAATTTATTATTACTTGAAAATAACACAACACTTAATT
The DNA here is from genome assembly GCF_040412425.1 of Macrobrachium rosenbergii. Classification (NCBI taxonomy): domain Eukaryota; kingdom Metazoa; phylum Arthropoda; class Malacostraca; order Decapoda; family Palaemonidae; genus Macrobrachium; species Macrobrachium rosenbergii. Next base: position 94,756,732 of record NC_089742.1, read on the forward strand.
AATTCTTGAATTAAATTATGAAACAAAACTAATGAGAATTATAGCTTCGGAAGTTATGGCTCTCTCTTCCTAGATGGCGTTGTGATCACTCTGCCGACATGGAACTGCAGGCAGCATGATTCTGATTTCAAAATGTTGGAATGCATGTGATCTGCCCACCAGCTGACCTGCCTCAGGCGACGATTAGCTCTGGTCAGGTCTGCACCTGGAATTAAGGGATTTCTTACAACACTTTGGACAATGGTGAGAGGTTGTAGAGGCAAATTTGCTTACAGTGAATCATGCTACATTAAATTTATTGTATTACTTAGTCCTTTCACTTTAAATTATTGCATGAAAGGTAGCGTATGAGGGAATACTCATAATACCTCTCCCAACTTGGTGACATTTACACCCTTAGTCGGGTTAAAATGGCTAAATTTACATTATCGCAACAGGCAATAATTCCTCTCCTCACAACCTTTGGGGTACATTAGTCTAAAATATGTTTCTGCTAAATATCAGAGCCAGTTATAAACTCTACTTTGCAGAATTAATTTACACTGCTGGCAACTGTAATAATTTTAATTTCTAAGGAATGATAATAAGCACCATTTAATGAATATAAAATAGCGAGATTATTACATAATTGGAAATAAAATTGAACCTACCATCGTGAGGTTAATATTGTTATACTCAGAATACTCCATGCACTTATTAGTAAAACTTTTAGTCACAAGTTCATGCGGTTAATGTACCTCTAGGAGGCAATGCAACGAAAGTATTCATAGGTTTTATTAGGTGTTGCAACGGTATTTGAGAGTGATGGCTCAGTGCCATTCGGGGCACTATAAACACTTCTGCCAGGAGCACATATTATAAGTACATGTGATGTATCAATACGCAGTACTGGCTATGGAAGCCAGAGGTTATAAATTACTAGGAAAGAACAATAATAAAAGAGATTATCTCAATTTGGGAGTCACTGTTAAGGCATACCAGCACCACGGCACTGACCTTATAGGTGCCTTGTGGCACTCATCTACGTAAGCGAGGTATAACATTGTATGGAATTTACACAGTTTGAGAGTCTGGGACTCGAGATTCGTCACAAGAGAATAACAAAAGAATAGATGACATACAAAGTAATTAATAATTGCTGTAAACAGATTATGATTAAATATGTCAAAAATATACTCCTTAGCCTATGGAAATGGCTAGGTTCATTCTTTAGCCCAAAAGGCCTCAAGGGGAAGTCATAGGACTTAGCAAATTTGGATATCTGTCAATTGCACTCTGCATTAGCAGAGTGGAAAACAAGGTAAAATATAAGCCTTTGTGAGGCGTAAAACAATATGATTAATATAACAAAATAGTGAAAGGACAAAATGTTAAAGGAAAAGAATGAATCACAGAGTTATAAAGAAACTAAAAATAGGTGAGGAAACCTGACACCCTCTTCTGGATAGAGATGCCAAGGTCCTCGTAGGATAGAGGGGTGGCACCTGTTTTAGGTTGATGGTTTTCCTTGGTAGGGGAACCGGTCAAACCAAGTCTGAGGACAACTTAGTGCCACCCAGGTCAGTTTCTTTGATGGCCAGAACAGGGGCATTCTTCACAGTCTCTGCCCCCAAGTCGTTGCAGTTGCTTGAGTTCATTGGACACTTGAGGTGTGGCAGAATCCTTACTCACAGTCGTGTCTGCAGAGGACTGGGAAAGGGAGGAAGATATTCTGGAGGGCGTGGGAGGCTTGCAGGTGATAAAGACCAGCTCAGGCACTGGTATAGGATTTGTAGATTGCTCACCATTCGGGACAGATGGAGCTTGGCACTGCTCAGTGCACTCAAGTGGCACTGGCAGAGATGGAGAGTCAATTTTGATATCTCCAAGAGGGAGATCGATTGGGTGCCTTGGCACTGGCACTGGGGCAGGGCCTTGCACAGGACTGGGCTTTGAAATCTGCATGGAAGGAGGTGGCCACTGCACAGAGTACTCAGGTGGCCCTGGCAGTGGAATGAATGGAGACTCTTGAGAATTGCTCATGCCTAATGAATAACTTGAGGGGCTTGGAAACCCAGATTGTTGTATTTTTGATGGTGACTGGAAGTCGTGTGCCAGGAGGAGGTCATAACCTCTAGGAATGAAGCTTGCTATGGCAAGATTGCAGATTTTGGATTTATGAGGTCTCGAGACTCTCAACTGAACAGTAGGAAGTATCATTTTGAATTGATTGATGCCCTCAATTGTGATGAGTTTACATCTGTTAATGTTAGCTCCATGGGGAACCCTGTCCTTCCTTATGAGGGAAATTTGTGCACCAGAGTCATCACATGCCTTGACCTGCCATGCGGGGTAGCTACTTTGAGGGGGTGCCACATATATGGGACCTTCGGCTGGAGGGCCCAAAGACTTAGAATTTGTAACTGCCAAAGCAATGGCAGGTGTACTTGATTTATTAGGGCATTTTGCCCATTGGGCAGAGTGCCCATAAACCTTGCAAGTGGGGCAATAACTCCTGCTATAATCTTTGCTTGGCACTGCCCCATTGGAGGGAGCAGGCCCTTTACTTTTCGTCCAAGAGCCAGATGAGGCTCGTTTGGGCACTGTCCCACTTGAAAACTTAGAAGGATTTTCTGGCTGAGCCTCAGCCTTGAAACGTAACTGTTCAGTGGGATGCCATATTTTCTTGAACTATCCACACACTGGTTTCTTTGGGGCTTGGCCATGTTTGAGGGGGTGCTGAGAGTTGGCTGAGGCAGGTGAAGAGGGATATAATTTTCTTCCATGAGAACTAAGATGAGGATGATTGGTGTCCCAGGTGTCAGCCCAGCGACAGCGCTCGACCACTGTCTTAGGCCCCTTGTCACATAGTTGGGTGGTGAGAGCTGGGGAGCATAAAATAAGAAGTCCTCAAGCTGAAAGAGTTAGAGGATGTCATCCACACTAGTGGCTTTGAGAGATTCTAGCCATTGTTTTAAGGCCTCAGTCTTTTTGAAGATCCACTCAGACCAGGTTTGGCCTGATTCTTTGGGCATATTTCTCCACCTTTTCCTTTATGATGGCTTCGTGGACGAGGGCAAGATTTCCTTGATCCTCAGGAGGGAGAGCACAAAAGGCAATGGCACCTTTCCCTTCAAGGTACCATCCCAGGATCAGAGACACTTCTTCAGTAGAGGGCTGATAGGTCATCAGGACCATTTCAATATGGTCAAGCCAGGCTTCGGGTTCATCTTCGTCCCATTTTCTTATGAGGGAGCCTACACTGCTGAGAGTTGAATGTGGAGAGGGCGTTGGGGTGTTTTGCACGCCCTGAGCCACCATTGCAATCAGGTGAGCTCTTTCTTTCTCCCTCTCCTGACGTTCTGCCTCTTCTCATTTCTCCAGGGCTATTCTTTCTTTCTCCTTCTCCTGTCTTTCTGCCTCTTCTCATTTCTCCAGGGCTATTCTTTCATTCTCCTTCTCCTGTCTTTCTGCCTCTTCTCGCTTCTCCCAGGCTATTCTTTCTGCCTCTCTTTCCGCCTTGACATTGCCTATTCTCTCTTGGACCCAATCCCTCAGGGCTTATCCTGACAGTCCCATGTCCTTTCCAGCAGACATGTAGAACTTGGAGTCCTCATTTTGCTGGGGTCTGGATGTCGTAGACATCTTGAGATAATGCTTATATGGGCATGGCCCTTTAGATAATCAATATGTCTGAAAAGACTCAAGTTTGTTCGTGATGAACTGGTTTCATTATGTCTATAAGACTTAGTTTGTTCGTGATGAACGAATTTTAATATGCTTGCATAAGACTTAGTTTGTTCGTGATGAACCAATTTTAAAATGTCTGCGTATGACTCAGCTTGTTCGTGATGAACGAATTTTTTAATATGTCTGAATAAGACTTAGTTTGTTCGTGATGAATGAATTTTAATATGTCTGAATAAGACTTAGTTTGTTCGTGATGAACAAATTTTTAATGTGTCTCGAAAGATGTAACTTGGATTTTATGTCACACACAGACTTTGGACCGGCAATAACGTGAAATTACAGCGTTCTGGGGAATGAGGGTTTGTGCGTATTGAACGCGGTTAATTGGGTTCCTGAGAACTTAGGGTTTGTGCTAAATGAGCGATTTGGGGTCTCGTACGACTCAAGTTGTTCTAATGAACTAATTCAGTATGTCTAAGAAGACTTAAGATTGTTCTAATGAACTGGAATAATCAGTCCCGTAAGAACTTGGATGTGTGAAATACATGAATATAAAGTCTTGAAATGGACTTGGATTTTTTTTTTTAGCACAAGGTTTAATGCAAGCCTTAAATAATGATTTGCAGAGAATTGCCAGAGCTGGCGGAATTAAAATAACAGGCTTACGTAGAATTGGATACCACTTAATATGCTCTTGAATTTTTACTTGCTTGCATAAATAGTTACAGTGCCTGAAGGAATGCTTATGCTGGCGGTGGCAGCAAATATTATAAAATTGCTCTGGGCAAATGGGAAGCGGTAGCTTCGAGAAATTCGCAATTAAATGCGTGAATGAATTATTATGCTGGCAGTTCAGCAAATATCATAAATTGTATTGCTCTAGGCAAATAAGAACAGTTACTTCTAAACATACGTACTTGAATGCAAGAGAAACAATGTAGCTGGCTCCTCGGCTAAGAGAGAGAAAAAAAATATGCATGCAATGCGATGAGAAAAGAATGTGCTCATTTCAAAAGAGCAATATTAAAACTCAGTAGAATATGACGAGTACACAAAAAAATTCTTAGTTTGCCATACACGGGCAAATTTTCTGCCAACGATATCTCACATGCTTAAGGGAAAAAGGAAATATTTACTTTATTCTAGAGACCTGATTTTGTTTACTTTAGCGATCCCATGGGACAGGAGACAGTTCAGCACGTGTGTCGGCTTAGCTGACACCTGGCTGAGCGAAGCTTTGCACAAATTTTAATGAGACGACTGATAAATTTCAGAATATTTTCCTCACTTCTGTGGGGGAATGAATGAATGGGTGTTTCCCTTTTTCTCACAGTTTGTTTGCTGGAAAGACTGAATGGAACTTACCATGTGCATATCTTTTATGGAGGAATTTAACAAATGCGAGTGCTAACCACGATTTTCGGCTCGCATGGCCTGAACAAATTTTTACAGATTTATGAGATTTATTCAATAAGGAAGAATAATATCTTTGCCTAGCGAATTCCTAACCTATGAGAGAGAGAGAGAGAGAGAGTAAAATATCCTATCTCCACCGATACGAAAATTGCTGGACTGGGTTAGCCCGCATGGCTGTAATGTGTGCCTAGCTAGTATTTCGGGACTTTCAAATTGTCCATATCAAGTGGACGAAGGAATAAGGGCACTATTCCTTTTATTAACTCTTCACTGAGTGTTGCTCCCTACCTTCCTAGTTTTAAAACATGCAGCCAACATGCAATAGCACAAAATCTTGTGTAAAGGTTAAAACTTTCTCTTCTTTATAAATGGGATGCATGCACGAGTTCTAACAATTGCTAACTTTATTCCAGCTACGATTTTGTTCATGCCTAACTAAAAAAATAAACATAATAACACGATACTTACTGTTGAAATGGATCACTTGTGCGCTTATAGGGGAATTCACGCTAATTAAGAAGGTTCTTTTTTTCTCGCATTCAGCTCTTAGCTGATAACTGCACGTTGCCAAAAGGGTTAAGAGCTCAATCTGTGACGTTTCAGATTGCGAGATCTCGGCAATAAGGTCGCCAGTGTCGTAATTTCAAAGCTAGATAAATGGGGTATGCTAGGATGATACGCAGCTTAATCTTAATTACCACAAGAATCTGGACTCTGGCCTTGGGGACAGCTAAAACTACAAACAACAGAATACGCCTGAAGGGCTACTTCAGAAGGTGGGTAATTAGATAAACTCTGGGGTTTAACTTAATTCATTATATTTACAAAAGAAACACATCAGAAAAATGGTAGCGTAATTCTGGAGTAATGAGGTGAGAGCAAATGACGGGGAATTTCCAGGATGGAATACAAATGGGTTGCCCACAACAAAAATTGTTGATAACGAAGTAGTGAGGGCCACTACGCACACAGATAATACATAGAACCACAGTTGAAAACTCGTAATTTGTAATCGAAACACAGTTACTCAACCGAAACTAGCACTGTAATGAAGGAATTGAGGCATTGCATTGAAGACGCCTAGATTGAACTTGATTCCAGTGACTCGAATATCATTCGCTTACATTACACTGCTTGTAAATTCTTTGCAAGCTAAACAGCACAAAATATAAAGCAGTACAGGTCCCACTGTAATTATATCGCACTATGAAAAGAAAGAAACATAGTTGGAGGAGAATAGGGAATGTGGCTGACGAAAAACCTTAAATCCTGGTACTCTACCTTTCTTTAGGAGCTGAAGCTCTCTTCTTATGAGGGCCAACAAGAGGGAGGGCAAATGAATTAATTCACAACAAAAATTACCTTGGATACTGCCTGCCACGTGTCGAAAATAGGCAGTTGGATAGAGCAAGGGACTGCCACCAACAATTCTGAGAGCAAGCGCCTCTCTCCAAGACCCTTTATAGCTTTGGAAGTTACGGCTTTCTCTTCCTAGATGGCGTTGTGATCACTCTGCCCACACAGAACTGCAGGCAGCATGGTTCCAATTTCAAAATGGCAGAATGCATGTGGTCAGCCCGCCAGCTGACCTGCTTCAGATGACGATTAGCTCCGGTCGGTTCCGCACCTGGAATTAAGGGATTTCCGACAGCACTTTGGACAAGAAAGGGGTTAAAGGGGTTTTCCCCAAAAGGCAGTGGTGAGAGGTTGTAGAGGCAAATTTGCTTACAGTGAATCATACTACATTGAATTTATTGAATTACTTAGTCATTTCACTTTAAATTATTGCATGAAATATATATATATATATATATATATATATATATATATATATATATATATATATATATATATATATATATATATATATATATATATATATATATAAGCAGGTTAGGTGAAGGATCATTCCATTATTCCTTTTCAAGGTACTTTATTGTTGCTGTGACATTTCAGGACTAAAGTCCCATTTTCAAGCTATAAAAATAGAAGTTAAAGTTAAAATAAAAACTCGGACTAAAATTAAGTAAAAAAAGAAACTTTATACATATATACAAATAATATAAAAGTAAAGTACAAAGGATAGGGAGGAGTAACTACCATAAGGTGCTGAGGGCACAGACCGAGTGACTATTCGGGCCGGGTTCAGCATCGACTTAAACTCACGAGAGATACAGAGGTGTTGAGGAAGACTGGGTGTTTAACTGTGGAACTAGTTGTTTAATAAAGAGTGTTTCCAAGATTGCTAAATATTGTTCGTTAGGAGTTTGGCCTATAATTTTAAAATCTTTGTAGTTGTCGGTGTTTAAGTCATAAACTTGAAATAATTCATACATTTTATTATTCTTGTATATAAAGTTTTTGTTGGTTTTATTGTCCTTGGCAAATGTTAGTTTTTGTCAGTAGATGGCGTTGTCCTTTTGTCGTTCTCTTTGTTCCATATTCCTTGGAAAATTGTTTTCGCTTGTGGTTCGTGTTTTAAATTCACTTCCACCTGAAGCATTCCCAATCTCGGACCGTAAGTATTACTTATTATACAATTTATGTAATTTAAATATTATACAAGTTATGTAATTTAAATGTTTAATGGTTGGAAATTGTTAATTCATTTGTAATATATTCACTTCTAATTTGTATAAATGCTATTTGTAAATTTTATGCTGATTGCAGATTTTATGTACCCTGACGAATCTGCCAGCTAAGCTTGTCAGAATGAACTGTACCTGCCATTTGTAATTTTAATGGACGCTTCCACTAAACATCATAATGTGGAGCCATAATTCTTTACCTTCAAATATACACCAAGGAAAGTTTGTTTAAACTGGAATTTTTTTTATTATTGAATTATGTAAACTGTTCATCTAATCAGCCTTATGGTTTATATTTTATTAAACCGTTTTTCATTTAGAATATATCGTTAAGGTTTTTTTTTTTAATAAAATATAAAAATGTTTATATCTTTGTTTCCACCATAAATACTGTATTTGGAAGTGATTTCTCAAAACATTTTAGTAATTTGAGGTAGTCGAGGTGCCTTAAGTTAAACATCATTATTGCCATCAATTGTTTACATCTTATAACCCTTTAAAACCTCGACAGTAGTTTATGTCATATTTGCATTTCTTTGCATGTTCTCGTATACATGAAAATTCGAGATTAGTCAATTTGACGCCTGTTCTATAGCTAACGCCTCGATGAGAGTCCAATCTCACTTTGAGTAACCTCCGTGTGGAGCCGACGTACTTCCCAAGATTACATCTAGGGTAATTAAATAAATATACGACTCCTGAGGTCATTAGTGGATCGAGTTTCTCCTTATGTTTAAACAGAACATTTTAAGGAAAAAATTTTACCCCAGGATTCAGACTTATTTATGGTTAGCATGGATGTGGAGTCTCATTTTACTAATGTACCGGTAGAAGAAACCATTGACATTATTGTTAGGCGTATTTTTACTGACCCAGATGCCACTTTTAGTAATTTTAACCTCTCGGATTTTAGAACATTGCTCGAGCTCGCTGTGCAGGACACAGCCTTTGTTTTTAACGGTAAAGCCTACATTCAGGTTGATGGTATGACGATGGGATCCCCTTTGGGTCCAACCTTTGAAAACATTTTTATGTGCTTCCTGGAGGAGCGCATACTGGACGATTGTCCTTTGGCCTACCATCCCTTATTTTATAGTAGGTACGTGGATGATACCTTTTTGCTGTTCAGAGATAAAGATCAAGCTGACAAATTTCTTGATTATGCCAATAAAGTACATCCTAATATTAATTTTACTATTGAATATGAAAATGAAAATAAGCTGCCATTTTTAGATGTAACAGTTTTTAAATATAATGATCATTTTAACACCACGGTTTTTAGAAAGAAAACTTTTACCGGCCTGGGCTCAAATTTTTATAGTAACTGCTTTTATAATTTTAAACTAAACTCCATGTCTACGCTCTTTCATAGGGCTTTAACATAACGTCTAACTGGAATCTTTTTCACAGTGAAATAACTTATCTCCACCAATATTTCACTGACAACTGCTTTCCATCCAAACTTTTTATAAACACCTCAGCAAATTTTTAAACAATATCTTCCATCCTAAAATTAAAATACCTACAGTACCAAAATTACGATTATATGCAAATGTCCCATTTATTCATGACTTAAATTTCTATCGTGAATTGAAGTTGTTGGTCGAGAAATTTTTACCTGCCATTGAATTAAAGCTAATACCCTGCAACCCAATGAGTATTAGATCTCTGTTTAAACATAACGAGAAACTCGACCCACTATTGACCTCAGGAGTCGTATATTTATTTAATTGCCCTAGATGTAATCTTGGGAAGTACGTCGGCTCCACACGGAGGTTACTCAAAGTGAGATTGGACTCTCATCGAGGCGTTAGCTACAGAACAGGCGTCAAATTGACTCATCCTGAATTTTCATGTATACGAGAACATGCATAAAAATGCAAATATGACATAAACTACAAAGATTTTAAAATTATAGGCCACACTCCTAACGAACAATATTTAGCAATCTTGGAAACACTCTTTATTAAACAACTAGTTCCACAGTTAAACACCCAGTCTTCCTCAACACCTCTGTATCTCTCGTGAGTTTAAGTCGAAGCTGAACCCAGCCCGAATAGTCACTCGGTCTGTGCCCTCAGCACCTTATGGTAGTTACTCCTCCCTATGCTTTGTACTTTACTTTTATATTGTTTGTATATATGTATAAAGTTTTTTTTTACTTAATTTTAGTCCGAGTTTTTATTTTAACTTTTAACTTCTATTTTTATAGCTTGAAAATGGGACTTTAGTCCTGAAACGTCAGCAACAATAAAGTACCTTGAAAAGGAATAATGGAATGATCCTTCACCCTAACCTGCTGATGTCTACCGGTTGATAGAACCCTCTCAATCCTCACTATATATATATATATATATATATATATATATATATATATATATATATATATATATATATATATATATATATATATATATATATATATATATGTGTGTGTGCATATAAACTCTATTATGAGGACTACTTATGAGAGTGGAAAACTTTGAGTAGGTTTCCTGTAATACTAATTGTTCATATATCTAGACATGATTAAGTGTCTTGGGATAGTTCGTTTAATCAAACCATAGTTTCCTCCTGAGCTCTCATTTTTTTACACTTCTCATGAACTGCAAGAGAATTCAAAGCTGCACAGCCTACACTCAGTTTTTTTTTACTGAGGTGCATTTACACTGACTTGCAGGAGTGCCCTTTTAGCTCGGAAAAGTTTTCTGCTAGTTGATTGGTTGCAAGTATTTTGTCTGAATAGCATCGTTGTTTTCAAATAATTACCAAATAATGTGAATCGAAACCTATTTACTAACCTAAATTTCTCCCTCAGATATAGGTTTTGTCAATAAATAATGTTAACGAATAAAGAGATTATAAAGTATTGTGATGGTAAGTCTAAATTTAATAACAACACCCACCGAAGTCAACGACAGGAGCTTGTCTTCGGATGCACGCTGCATAATTTTTTTACTGTTCGCATATTTTAACACCAATTGGGATAAATTACACAAGCATAAGAAAAACATGTTATTATAAACTTTCTTTGAATACCAGAATCTGCTAAAAACATGGAATTAATAAAACTCGCTATTGGTAAAAACTTCCGGGAGGTAAAAGGAACAGCCTGTGGCGGCCTGGCGGGAAAACTATCCCAGCATTTTCCTGATTTACGTCATTGCAGCTTTTTCCTGATTTATGTAAGTGTTGAAATCAGTGTTATGTTATTGAGATTACTTTTATGGCTATATCTGCAATTAAATAGTTTCTATGCTTCTTTTTGTAGGTGCACACTAATTAAAATATATTTTGCAGAAATTAACAACTTACTCTTTCACGTAAGTTCCAGCAGACAATGCGAGATATGAAAACTTTTTATTTTCTTATTTTGCGTTCTGTTCACGACACACAAAAGGTTAACACGAGTTTCTGCAGATATTTTGAGAAGTAAAAGAATATGTGACTGAGTAGAAAATGTACTATACAATATACATTTTAAGGATTAGTAGGCTATAGGCGTTTACTGTCAAATACCGAGGCGGGGATGGAAGGGAAAGGGAGAGGTATCGCAGTTGTAACTCAGTGAAATTATGAATTCGTTTAACTGTGATTTTTATGCAATTTATGGAACACTACAGTATCCTCAAACCGAAAATAGTGCTATTAATAGAATCTATGCCTATACGACAAAATTAGCAAACCCTTTCTATACGGACTTACATCATAGGCCTACATACACCTAGGCTAACTTATATCAAGCATCAGCAACTGTTTACTGTTACTCCTTACCTTAAATAGTCAAGCAAAATTTATTGCAATTGTCAAAAAATGGAGTAAGACACATAGACATAGGCTAGCCTAGTTTGAAATATGTGCAAGAAATAAAGCCATATTAAGGGAAGTACAATCACTCAAAAAAGTTTTGCAACATACTTCAAAACTTTATCGGACAACAAATTATAATAAATGACATCTGGCACTATTTGGCAACACAAAAACCTATAAACAACTGAATACTAGTGGTGGGTGTTTTCTCTAATGCCCAGGATCAGGAAATGATACTCAGCATGGTTTCATATCTTCATTACAACTGACTCACAGCCTAAGACTAAGTACAGATAGCTTTACGTGGACAATGACGTCCACCTATAAAGGCAGCAGCGCTTAGGCACTGCTAGCAGGTTCATCAGCTAACACATCTTACATCTCCTCCCAAAATATTATGAGGAGGGTAATTTTTCAAACTTATCACTGGCAACACATTGGCAACATCAAAGACAGACAATATGATAAACGAAATGATCAACACTTTTAAAGAAAAACATTAGAGACAGGTATGGTAAACCACAATCCTAATGAGTAATGGCAACATTAAGATGATGGAAAAGTAGAGAGAGAGAAGAGAGAGAGAGAGAGAGAGAGAGAGAGAGAGAGAGAGAGAGTTCAACATCAATGGCATTAACACATTAAACAAGATGAAATAATCATTACACTAGCAAATACGAACTCAAGGTACATTTAAATTCAGTAAAAAAAAATACTTTCATTTTGTAAAATGCAGAATCAAAGCATGGTTAATTATACATAATCGTTCATCCAGGCAGGGGCCTCTCTCTTCCTTGTGGGCTGTACCTTTGGCATTGATGGGGAAGACTTGGGCTCATGAGCCACTTTGTCATCGGTAGGAGTGGCTCCTGTTGGCTCACTGGCTGGCAGTTCAATGACCTTGAGGTGTCTTCTGTTTTTGGGACGAACGCCCACTGCCATCTAATCTTACTGTGTAAAGACTGTATGAGGTCGTTGCTCGACTATAATTCCCAGCCTGTCTCAGGCCTTATTCATCTGGTTCTGAACGCTAACGTGTGTGCCTGGCTGTATGGGCGTGAGCTTCCTGTTGGTGCCGCTGTCAGTTATCTTCTCATTTCTTTTTGCTACTTGACGTTCTCTTTTTCTAATAGACTTTCTCCAGTGGCGGTCTACCATATAGTTGAGTTTTGCAGTCGGTACACCATCGCGTAGCTGTCTTCCAGTTGCCAGTTGTGCCGGAGATTTATTTATACCCCTCAAGGGCATGTTCAGGTACTGTAGCATGGCCAATGACACATTGTCGTTATCAAGGCTCCCAGTCCCACTGATACTTGTTCTAATTATCCTCTTTGTACTTAACCGCGGCCTCAGCTCTCCCATTTGACTGCGGGTAGTGGGCAGATGATAGGCGTATGTCAACTCTCCATCTCCTATAGAAGACCATCATTTCTTCGCTCACTAGGTTGGTGCCGCCATCCATAGACAATTGTTAAGGTGCTCCCCACCGAGTGAAGTAATTCCTAAGTTTTGTCATGACCTTTGCAGACGAGGTGCCATTAGGGAAGTGGGCTATTTCTAGCCAGCCTGTAAGCCTGTCACAGTATGCCATGTACATGTGTCCTTCAAGCTGAAACAGGTCCATGACGGTCTGTTGGAACGGATACTCTGGGGCAGGGGTCATCCTCATGATTTCGGCAGGAAGTGATGGTGAGTGGGCGTCACACGATGTACACCATGAACGATGATGCTGGAGGTCACCCTCGATGCCCGGCCAATAGACTGAATGTCTCACTCTTCTCAACATTGTATCTAGGCCTTGATGTCCAGCATGAAGGTTGGTGGCTACCTGATGGCGGAGCCCTTTACATTTACGTACAATCGTACTAATGACAAGGCGGATGCAGCTGTCGTTGAAACAGTATGTGACCAGGTTGCCAGATGTAGATAAATGTTCCCTGACGCTGTTGAAGGGCCTCAAACATGCAATTTCTTGGGATTTCTTCAGGTTCCAGTCCCCTGCAGTCACTCGAGCGACTAGTAGCTGATATGCTGGGTAAAACTCCAGGTCAGCCTCTTCAACAATTTTCTCATCTATGGTGCACTGCTCCTGTAGGTTTTCTGTGATTGCTCACACCACCATTAATCATTAATTCTTTGTTGAAGCTCTCATCCTGTCTATCTGGCGTGGTCCTCAGGGCAGGAAATCGAAAGGAAGTCAGCAGCATGATTTCTCTTGCCTGGTAGGTATTTAACATGGAAATTATACAATAATGTTTTCTCCTTCAATCTAAACAGTCTGGGGTTGGTAATATCGTTAGACTTCTATTGCCTAGTAACTTAACTAAAGGGCATGATCTGTGACAATTATCAAGTTCATAAAGCCCAATAAAAAAAGCAACAGCCAAACTTTTTTAAACACCAGGCCACCATATAGGGCTGTCCTCCACCACAGCTGCATACCCAGACTGCGGGCGTGAGGAAACGACTGCCACAAAGCGCTATTCTCCAACCATCTCCACAGCAGAAGGGGGTGTCGACGGAGGTACAGCTGCAATATTGCTGGAGGATGACGAAGCCCATGCCCTCTTTACTCCAGTCAGTGACTGCAACAGTTGGTCGTAGCTTGTCGTAGTAGGTGAGGCCATCCTTGGCTAACCTGCAGACGGTGTCTTGCACTTGACGAAACCTCTCCTGAAGGTGCTCATCCCAATAGACCTGTTTGCCTGAGGGCTTCTTCAGTAGGTCTCTAAAGTGGGTCATGATAGGTGCTGTTGTCAGGAAGGGGGCCAGCTGATTGACGAAACCATACCATGACCTAATGTCAGATATTGTGGGCTTTTGGGGCATCGAAAAACTTCTGATGGCAGATAGACAATCTTCTGAAGGCTTGTAGGAGTCCCAACCGACGTCAAACCCAACGAATTCCACTTCTTTCTTGCAAAACTTGAATTTTTCTGGTTTTAAGGTGATGCCTTTAGATGCACAGACTGCGAGGAAGTCATACACATGCCAAAAGGCCCCTTCCACGCTTGAATCATAGAGGAGTGAGTTTCCTGGGTACTTCTTCAAAAGCATCATCATGCCCTAACGTGTATATGATTTTCGGAGGCAGAACAATGCCCCATTGGTGTCCTTCGGTATGATACCCTGCCCCAAGGTGTGATGAATGTAGTTAGGGGTATGCTTTTTTGTCCAGTTCCACCTGGTGAAATCCCCAATAGGCGTCGGCCACAGTCTTGTATGAGCAGAGGGGAATGCTGGATACCATGAAATATCTTGGGGTATGGTGGGTCTCCTCCTACAACTTGCATTGAGCTTCTGATAGTCAATGTATGTCTTGGTTTTACCCGATTTTTGGCCACGACCACCATACGTGAAACACCATTCTGTGGGCTCCCCAGGAGCTCGCTGTATTTTCTTAATGTCCTCCTCCAACTGGGCTTTCACCTCTTTTTCCCAGTGCTTGGGTACTGAAAAGGTGTGTGGCAGGCAATAAGGAACTGCATCAGGTAATAGGTGGATACAGTGGGTTCCCCTTCCATTACCAGGAGGGGCTCTCTCTCGTTGTTGAAGGTCATGCTTGAAAAGTGGGCTAATAAATTAGTCTTCCAATCTGGTAATATTCTCCTCAATAGGGGAAACGGGATGGTTGACCACCATGTCTTGCAGGTTGATTGGTTGCTGAAGAATATAGACGTATGGGTCGCACTTGCTGCTGTGGGGTGGAGTCCGAGAAGGGGGCATGGTTTGAAACGTTTCTGGCACAAGACCTTTAGTTTCTTGCAAGCGATCCAAGGATAGATAAAAGTCAATGGAAGACTTTACAAAATACACTTCCTGGGTTGTGTGCCTCCCCTTGTATTCTATAGTACACAAGGTCGACCCTAAACACTTCACATGTAGGTTGGCAAAGTCTCGCAACCCTCCCTTCAACCTCAACGTAGCTGGTTTCATGTTCAACGTCGCAAGAACAGCGGGTCCCGCAACACAAACCTGGGCACCAGTGTCTGGCACCGCTCGTACACCGGACCACTCAACTGAGTTAGCCAAGCATACATCAACACAAATACTGGGTTGTGGGGACGGCCCATTCCGCAACCTTGCCTCTGCCGCTACAACAACTGAAGTCACTGCACTCACTAAGTCCGACTCCTCTGCCAGACTGCTGACGTTTTTCTTGGTGCTCCGCCCTCTGCAACACTTCTTCAGGTGTCCAGTTTTACCACACCCGTGACATGTCGTGTTTCTCGCGGACATGAGAAATACCCAGGGGTATGACGAATACCACAATTACCACAGGGGCATGATTGTACTTTCACAGGGGCACTCTTGTCACATTTATTAACATATATAGTGGCAGCCACCTCAGGTTCTTCCTCACACACTTCGGCAGCAGCTGCTTACTAGGGGAGCTGCTAGGCCATGCCCTGTATTACGAAGGACGTCGTCACGGGCGGCCTTTAACGCTTTAGTATTCATGACTCTGAAGAAGTCGATATCACAAATATCATTACATGACTGAAATACTTGCCTTTTTAGCACTTTATCACTTAGGCCTACCATGAGCTTAGGCAATTGCATATATTCAGATAAATCATGATTACAATTAAACAAGTGAATGCACAATCGGTAGCCTTTTGCATACACTTAATAAAAAAATCATTAAAGGACTCACTAGGCTCTTAAAAATCAAAAACTCTAGCCACTGCACTTCTTGGTTAGAAGCTTTTATCACTAATTGCTTAACTGCATTGAATGCCCCTTCAGTAGAGGGCACTCCACTGCACGTTGGTATCTCTAGAATCAAGTGCAAAGGCAATATTGGGACACAATGTAGCCTTATGTGATGAACAGCCTCGTTATATTTTCATTTTGTTTAGCTAAACCAGTTGTACACTCCATTGAAACACTTCAAGACCTGATCCTGCAGGGACGCCTAAGCCTCATGTTCTGGAGCTGCTGACTCCAAGGGATCCTTGGTTGGGGGACATTGCTGCCCCAGAATATGACAACGCTGTTATCTTTGCCTGAAGGTTCTGGATGGCCTGTTGCTGGGTTTGTAACACGTGTTGAGCCTGCAATTGAAGCCGTTTATATCCTGACGCCATTCCTGAACTTCCTGTCCTTGCAATTCTGCCCCTAGGGGATGCAAACGAGATTAATCTTAACGGTGGTGCCATGCTGTACTATGGTTATGGCTGAAATTAAATTTCTGCATTCACTGCGCCATGTTGTGTCTAATGCTAGGCAGGATCAGGAAATGATACTCAGCATGGTTTCGGAATCTTCATTACAACTGACTCACATTGCGGAAGACGGAAGTATTTCCACTCGTGACCATGACAATGAATCTGTTTCACTTATATGGGCGGACTTAGGCGCTTTGCTAGCAGGTTCATCAGCTAACATAATCTTACAGTGGGTCCGAGAAATTACCTGCAGTTTCCCTTTTAAACAGGGCTTTTTCTGATACTGCTTACTGTTGTCATATTTTACTTAATTAAAGGATGTTACTATAATACTTCAGAGGTCATCAATTTTTCTTATGTTTTAATATTTTCATCTCCAACTGCCATCACTATCGTTGTTTTATCTCCTTCATATGTGAACTTTGTAGACATAGGCCTTTGTTGAAAGTTGAACTATTAGTCTCATTAACATCAACAAATACGACTTTTGTAAAATTTGCTTTTATTATTATTAAATTAAATTTTTGAATGACTAATCCCATGTATATTGTGAACTAGTGAAACTTAATATAAAATATACTGAACTAGACTAACAGATTTCATGTCTATTTTTGTAATACATAGAATATAATCACTGATAAACATATACAAACCCACATAATTTATATATATTTAATATATATATTATATATATATATATATATATATATATATATAATATATATAACAATATATTATATATATATTCTTTTGGTTATCATTTGTAATTTCATTTTTTCATTGCTACTTAGGCCATCATTTTGATGCCTCTTATGAAGTTAACTGAATATATAACGCCCATTTTTGTATTTCTTATTATCTAAGTTTCTAAAGAATTAAAATTAGCTAGAAGTTCAACATTAATTTAGTTAATGCTAAATGCCAGCAGTGAGAAGACTACCATGCTCATCAGTGGAGAATGTCTCCTCCTCATCGCAAAGATGACTCTACAGAAATCATCGGCCACTGGATTTATTATAACGCAAACCCTAGCCTCTATTCTTTGTGTTTCGCTGATATGAAGTGTTTCTGGCAGGAGTATGATGAAATAATATCTTGGTCTCATGTTTTTTGTTACGGATGGTTTGAGCAGCAACTTGAGGGGAGAGCATAATGTTCTTATTTATAGCAACATCGGTTGTCAGGGGAGTTAGGAGGAGCTCTTCAGTGATCATCCGATGATGATCCTATAACAGTAGTGCAACAATGGGGTTGTCCTCCAGTTTTTACAATGAATTTGTCATTTTCCTCGTTCTCTGTTGTTGTATCCCTCTAAAATGGTTGTTTCATTTACGCTAGTGTTGGAGCTAGCCGAGCAATATCTACGATAGAAACATTAGTCTTATGCAAGCAAATGATTGTGGTGCGGTCTTAGTCTGATGCCCATCTTATCGGTGCAGGTTTCTAGACAGTTTAAACTTTTCCTTTATGTTATGTGGTTCACACGATAACATACGACGTTATGAGATTTTTTTTTTTGTTTTTGACAACGATAATGGTTGAATTCTTTCTTTATTTATTTATATATAATTTCACTGATGGTTATTCAATATTATTTTATTAGTCAATAAGCTTTTATCTGGATTCGAAATATAGTTTCTTCTTTGACTCTTTTGCCCAATCATCTGAAGTGAAATTTTTCAGAATGTTTCGTCATCATTTTTCGTAATATGAATTTTTCACTCACCATTCTCTTTTATATTGTTAACCGTATGATTAATAACCAAAATCGAATAAGAAAATTACATTTCTTGTAAATATCAAAAGAACAAATTACTGTTAGGTGAACGAAAACTTCCACTAACATGTTGCAAAACATTTTTGAGTGACTGTACATTATTATTATGTTAAAAGAAAAAATAGCCCTCCCTTCATATTTATCATCATATTTATCATAATGATATGACAAAACGCTTCAGATTGACAAAAGCTTATAAAAGATGATATGTATCTGAAAAGTTTTCTTGCCCATCAACATTTGCTGGCATGTGGATACCATATGAATAACTAGGCCTACCTTTCCTGAATAGTTCCGATAATTTTATCTAAACTTTATCTAAAGTCACAGGCTGTTCCTTTTTTACCTCCCCGTTGTTTTTCACCAATATATTTTTATTAATTCCATGTTTTTAAAGTAGAAAAATTCTAAAGTAAGTATAGCTTAAAGTAATTTATTTATATGTACCTGAGCTGATTAACAGCTCTCCTAGGGCTGGCCTGAAGGATTACACTTATTTTACGTGGCTAAGAACCATTTGGGGTTACTTAGCAACGGGACCTACAGGCTTATTTGGAATCCCCGAACCACATTATACCAAAATGAAGTTTTATCTAGATTAAATGTTTTTAAGATTCATGGTATTCAAAGAAAGTTTATAATAACATGTTTTTCTTATGCTTAGTGTAATTTATCCCAATTGGTGTTAAAATATGTGAACAGTAAAAAAATTATGCAGCGTGCATCCGAAAACAAGCTCCTGTCGTTGACTTCGGCGGGTGTTTTTATTAAATTTAGACTTACCATCAAAATACTTTATAAACTCTTTATTCGTTAACATTATTTATTGACAAAACATAACTCATGGAGAAATTTAGGTTAGTAAATAAGTTTCGATTCACATTACTTGGTAATTATGTGAAAACAATGATGCTATTTGGACAAAATACTTGCAACCAATCAGCTAGCAGGAAACTTTTCAGAGCTAAAAAGGCACCCCTGCGAGTCTGAGCAAATGAGCCTCGATAAAAAAAAACTGAGTTTAGGCTATATTTTTTAATGCTCGTTAAATTTTGGCACTGAAATAAACCGAGAGATATAGTAACTTTGGGTTCTTTCAAATTCTTCCTAATAGCCTGCTGATATACAGAAAAATTTTTCCTGCAAACTTCTTTAAAACCTTATATATATAACTTCTAGTTTTGTATCTAAAGACAAAAGGATAGTGACGAGGCATCCTTACCTTATTTTGAGTTTTTTGGCTTCTAAGTCACCTGATAAATGATAAGGTAGCAGGGAAGGACGAATTAAGTAGAATGAAGGATCCGTTTTCAAATCTCCGAAAAACATGTTGTGCTCCTCAGGTGTCAACTGGCTTAACAGGAGCTGTTGACAAAGAGCAAAGAAAAAGAGTCATAATATGTAAAGTGAAAACCAAAATAATTACTACCATAACATGATTACAGCAGAAATTCCATTTAGCCTTACCTCTTTCAACCTGCCAGTAAGGAATCAACTCATTATATTTCAGCGTTACTGTCATTGGGAGTCTATATTCCCCTTTTCTCCTCCTGGTTTTATTCCCATTTTTAGTTTTCTGTAAAAGAAAACTATTGAGATGACTTTGTCTGTCCGTCCGCACTTTTTCTGTCCGCCCTCTAGCCTCTGTAGTTGTTATTTTTTTTAAGATTAAAGTTAGCCATGATCGTGCGTCTGGCAACGCTATAGGACAGGCCACCACCGGGCCGTGGCTGAAAGTTTTATGGGCCGCAGCTCATACAGCATTATGAGCTTTACAGAAAAGTCGATTGCGCCGAAGAAACTTCGGTGCATTTTTTGCTTGCTTACTGTTGTCTCTAATAACTTGGCTCTTCTTTTCATTACTTGAAATAATTGCTATCCTTCATACTCACTTGTTTACTGTTGTCTCTTAAAACTTGGCTCTTCTTTTCACAACTTGAAATAATTGCTATCCTTCATACTCACTTGTTTACTGTTGCCTATTATAACCTGGCTCTTCTTTTCATTACTTGAAATAATTGCTATCCTTCATATTGCTTGTTTACTGTTGTCTCTTATAACTTGGCTCTTCTTTTCATTACTTGAAATAATTGCTATCCTTCATACTCACTTGTTTACTGTTGTCTCTTATAACTTGGCTCCTCTTTTCATTACTTGAAATAATTGCTATCCTTCATATTGCTTGTTTACTGTTGTCTCTTATAACTTGTTTTTTTTCATTACTTGAAATTGTCCTTCATATTGCTTGTTTACTGTTGTCTCTTATAACTTTTTCTTTTCATTACTTGAAATAATTGCTATCCTTCATATTGATCCTTCATACTCACTTGTTTACTGTTGTCTCTTATAACTTGGCTCTTCTTTTCATTTTCATTACTTGAAATAATTGCTATCCTTCATATTGCTTGTTTACTGTTGTCTCTTATAACTTGGCTCTTCTTTTCATTACTTGAAATAATTGCTATCCTTCATATTGCTTGTTTACTGTTGTCTCTTGTAACTTGGCTCTTCTTTTCATTACTTGAAGTAACTGCTATCCTTCATATTGCTTGTTTACTGTTGTCTCTTATAACTTGGCTCTTCTTTTCATTACTTGAAATAATTGCTATCCTTCATACTCACTTGTTTACTGTTGTCTCTTATTACTTGGCTCTTCTTTTCATTACTGGAAATAATTGCTATCCATCATACTCACTTGCTTACTGTTGTCTCTTATAATTGGCTCTTCTTTTCATTACTTGAAATAATTGCTATCCTTCATATTGCTTGTTTACTGTTGTCTCTTATAACGTGGCTCTTCTTTTCATTACTTGAAATAATTGCTATCCTTCATACTCACTTGTTTACTGTTGTCTCTTATAACTTGGCTCTTCTTTTCATTACTTGAAATAATTGCTATCCTTCATATTGCTTGTTTACTGTTGTCTCTTATAACTTGGCTCTTCTTTTCATTACAGGAAATAATTGCTATCCTTCATATTGCTTGTTTACTGTTGTCTCTTATAACTTGGCTCTTCTTTTCATTACTTGAAATAATTGCTATCCTTCATATTGCTTGTTTACTGTTGTCTCTTATAACTTGGCTCTTCTTTTCATTACAGGAAATAATTGCTATCCTTCATATTGCTTGTTTATTGTTGTCTCTTATAACTTGGCTCTTCTTTTCATTACAGGAAATAATTGCTATCCTTCATATTGCTTGTTTACTGTTGCCTCTTATAACTTGGCTCTTCTTTTCATTACTTGAAATAATTGCTATCCTTCATATTGCTTGTTTACTGTTGTCTCTTATAACTTGGCTCTTCTTTTCATTACAGGAAATAATTGCTATCCTTCATATTGCTTGTTTACTGCTGTCTCTTATAACTTGGCTCTTCTTTTCATTACTTGAAATAATTGCTATCCTTCATATTGCTTGTTTACTGTTGTCTCTTATAACTTGGCTCTTCTTTTCATTACAGGAAATAATTGCTATCCTTCATATTGCTTGTTTACTGTTGTCTCTTATAACTTGGCTCTTCTTTTCATTACTTGAAATAATTGCTATCCTTCATATTGCTTGTTTACTGTTGTCTCTTATAACTTGGCTCTTCTTTTCATTACAGGAAATAATTGCTATCCTTCATATTGCTTGTTTACTGTTGTCTCTTATAACTTGGCTCTTCTTTTCATTACAGGAAATAATTGCTATCCTTCATATTGCTTGTTTACTGTTGTCTCTTATAACTTGGCTTTTCTTTTCATTACAGGAAATAATTGCTATCCTTCATATTGCTTGTTTACTGTTGTCTCTTATAACTTGGCTCTTCTTTTCATTACAGGAAATAATTGCTATCCTTCATATTGCTTGTTTACTGTTGTCTCTTATAACTTGGCTCTTCTTTTCATTACAGGAAATAATTGCTATCCTTCATA
This sequence comes from Macrobrachium rosenbergii, assembly GCF_040412425.1. NCBI lineage: Eukaryota > Metazoa > Arthropoda > Malacostraca > Decapoda > Palaemonidae > Macrobrachium > Macrobrachium rosenbergii. Next base: position 94,779,078 of record NC_089742.1, read on the forward strand.
TTGCTTGTTTACTGTTGTCTCTTATAACTTGGCTCTTCTTTTCATTACAGGAAATAATTGCTATCCTTCATATTGCTTGTTTACTGTTGTCTCTTATAACTTGGCTCTTCTTTTCATTACTTGAAATAATTGCTATCCTTCATATTGCTTGTTTACTGTTGTCTCTTATAACTTGGCTCTTCTTTTCATTACAGGAAATAATTGCTATCCTTCATATTGCTTGTTTACTGTTGTCTCTTATAACTTGGCTCTTCTTTTCATTACAGGAAATAATTGCTATCCTTCATATTGCTTGTTTACTGTTGTCTCTTATAACTTGGCTCTTCTTTTCATTACAGGAAATAATTGCTATCCTTCATATTGCTTGTTTACTGTTGTCTCTTATAACTTGGCTCTTCTTTTCATTACAGGAAATAATTGCTATCCTTCATATTGCTTGTTTACTGTTGTCTCTTATAACTTGGCTCTTCTTTTCATTACAGGAAATAATTGCTATCCTTCATATTGCTTGTTTACTGTTGTCTCTTATAACTTGGCTCTTCTTTTCATTGCTTGAAATAATTGCTATCCTTCATATTGCTTGTTTACTGTTGTCTCTTATAACTTGGCTCTTCTTTTCATTACAGGAAATAATTGCTATCCTTCATATTGCTTGTTTACTGTTGTCTCTTGTAACTTGGCTCTTCTTTTCATTACAGGAAATAATTGCTATCCTTCATATTGCTTGTTTACTGTTGTCTTTTATAACTTGGCTCTTCTTTTCATTGCTTGAAATAATTGCTATCCTTCATATTGCTTGTTTACTGTTGTCTCTTATAACTTGGCTCTTCTTTTCATTACTTGAAATAATTGCTATCCTTCATACTCACTTGTTTACTGTTGTCTCTTATAACATGGCTCTTCTTTTCATTACTTGAAATAATTGCTATCCTTCATACTCACTTGTTTACTGTTGTCTCTTATAACTTGGCTCTACTTTTCATTACTGGAAATAATTGCTATCCTTCATACTCACTTGTTTACTGTTGTCTCTTATAACTTGGCCCTTCTTTGCATTACTTGTAATAACTGCTATCCTTCATACTCACTTGTTTACTGTTGTCTCTTATAACTTGGCTCTTCTTTTCATTACTTGAAATAATTGCTATCCTTCATACTCACTTGTTTACTGTTGTCTCTTATAACTTGGCTCTTCTTTTCATTACTTGAAATAACTGCTATCCTTCATACTCACTTGTTTACTGTTGTCTCTTATAACTTGGCTCTTCTTTTCATTACTTGAAATAATTGCTATCCTTCATACTCACTTGTTTACTGTTGTCTCTTATAACTTGGCTCTTCTTTTCATTACTTAAAATAATTGCTATCCTTCATACTCAATTGTTTGTTCACATTATGTACTGTACAGTATATCAGAAGGGTCATCATCTACTGTAGCTGTGCAGGGATGATGGATAACAATAGTCCAGCAAAGCAAAGCAAAGTTTTCAGGCATATTTTTACAAATTACTTCTTTTGTGATTGTGGCTAAGCTCTATCACAGATCACTACAGGTCAGCTAATCCTATGTTCTGGGAACATGCAGGTGCTCTCTCCCTTGTGGCGAAGGATCTTGAACCAGCAATCCTTAACTGTTAAGGGCTCCCATGAGTATAAACTAACTGGTGTTTGGGGCTTTTACTGTCTACCTTTGTGTTTTCTGCTCTTCATAACCTACAAGATGACCCGAAAAAAGTATATTTTAGTTTAACCATACCACTGAGCTGATTAACAGCTCTCCTAGGGCTGGCCCGAAGGATTAGATTTATTTTTACGTGGCTAAGAACCAATTGGTTACCTAGCAACGGGACCTACAGCTTGTTGTGGAATCCGAACCACATTATAGCGAGAAATGAATTTCTATCACCAGAAACAAATTCCTCTTGTTCTTCACTGGCCGGTCGGATATTCGAACTCGCGACCAACAGAGTGGTAGCTGAGAACGGAACCCACTCACCCAGCGAAGACCCGAGCCACTGAAGTGACACGTCATTAGTGTTACTCATTTTGATAGTGAGATAAATATATAAATTTAATTCCTCAACATTTTTGTGTTTGTCTATCTTACTTAAGACTTAGCCTATCACATAGAAATGTTATCTAGCCTAGGTGATCGTTGATAGCTGGTTAGATGACCTTTGGTTTTACATGAAATGGCTTAACAAATCAATTCACATTTTTTTTTTTTTTTTTACCATCCCCAAGAGATATGTCATCTTAGATACCTCCGACACAAATGATGGGTTCCATATGGTCTAGGTCTAAATGTAACAACGACGAGATAAGTCAAAGGATGACACACATAGGCTACATGACAAACATAAATGCCATGTCCGTTAACTTTGAAAATGAAAATTATCAAAAGAAAGGAAGTTGTACGCAAAGCATAATGAAGCCGCCAAAAAATTTGATCTTGTATTTCAATCATACTTCATCGATGGTATATATTTTTAGTAAACACTCAGTTCCAGCATAATGATAGTTATGATATAATTCTGTTCATTGTTATTCAAGTTTTAGTATTCATTTCAATTATCAGTGTAAACTAACTGCTTAGCATGATGAAAAAGCACAGTGGCCAAGTAGGTTTATAGTTCATTTGAGGACTTTTATTCAGTTAGTTGCTCAATTCAACTTGGAATTCACTAAAAGGTGCAGTCAGATAGTACGTGCCAGTCAAATTGTCATAATATATATATATATATATATATATATATATATATATATATATATATATATATATATATATATATATTTATATATATATATATATATATATATATATATATATATATATATATATATATATATATATATATATATATATATATATATATATATACAGTATAATATATATATATATATATATATATATATATAATATATATATATATATATATAAGTATATTTATATATATATTTATACATATGTATATTTATATATATATATATATATATATATATATATATATATATATATATATATATATATATATATATATAATATATACTGGAAGATTAGGACATCTGGAACGCCGGAGATTCCCAAGAAATAAAACAGCAAACAGCCAGTGTAACATCCGTATCTTAATTTGGCCAAATTTTCGAGACTAATTTACATGTCTCATCATTAGGGCTGTAAGAATACCAAGGATAAAAATTAAGAATAAACTCAGTTAAAAAAAAAAAAAATAACCAAAGCTCAAAACATGGAATTTATAAAAATTCAACATTTTTTTTTCATTTGAACTAAAAAATACTAAAAAATAAAAAAATTAAAAATATTTTTTAAAAACATTAAAAAATAATATCAGAGCGTTTGGTATACGTAACTATTGGACCTAAGCACTGAGCGACTTTCTCAGTTCTCAGGAGAGCGACGTCGACTTAAGCTATATACAAAACAGTGGAAGAGGTCTGGCTGTTTAACGCAGGAACAAGCTGCTTGACAGTTGGATTCCAGGATGGAGAGAGAGTGGTCACTGGGTGCTTGGGAGATAATATTAAAATCTTCATAAGAAAATGACTGTAAGGGAAATATTTATGCTCTAGACAATAGACGGCGTTAGGGGCTAAATAGTCTGTTGTTTCTCCTATTCGTGGACTAAGGGATCCTTGTATAAAGAGAATTGTGTTTTGGGAATTGCATGTTCTGGTTGACTAACCCACCTGGCCTATTTTATGCAATACCTCTATGTGTGATGCCCAGCAGAGTGGTTCGTGCGCTGCAGTAGAATCACTGCAAGCTGTAAATAGCCAGAGGTACCTGGATTAGGAAATATTTTACTGCTAAGGATGCACCACTGGCCTGCTATTTATTGACACGACATGCTAAACAGACCATCCAGCTGTTCAGGATTTTTTTTTTTTTTTTTTTTTTTGGTTATTTAACTGTGTCAAGAGTTTAGGTTGAGTTGAGTTACTGCTAATGAAATTTGAGGTTCGAAGGTTTTGGCCCAGGGTGCTAATGTAATTGGTTTAAATGTTATTTCCATATGTAATTAAGATAGGTGGTGAAGGGTAATCGCAATAGTATATGAAAATTTTGTAATGCATTGTACAGTGTCTGTCTATCCCTTATCCAACTTACGTGAAAATAATTTTGTTAATTGAATATCCCTGAAAATGATGTCTTGCATTTTTTACAGTGATCTCTTATATTAGAAAATTCTTTTGTTTTTAACTGATATGCTGTTCGGTGGCTGCTATCCAGAGCTGGAAATGTAAGTACTGCGAACTGACTTCTGTAATGTTTGTTCAAATTCAATCAGACGTACAAATACCCTTCCTGAGTATTGTGAAGGACATTACTTGAGATCCCCTGTTTTGGAAAGAGATGTTTCTGCGCCTTCGTCCCTTGTGTTTACCGAAGGGCATTCCCTGTGCCTTTTCCCGAATCCTTCCTGCGTATTGTGGAGGGCACTGCTGCCTGTCCTCCCCACAGTTCTGGAGACTGCATACATATTCAGCTACGCCTTTTTTTTGGACTCTCTTATTACTCCTGGAAGGACAGTCTGTCTTTCCCCTAGCCCTGCCTGCCTTCATGCTGCAAACCTCTGGAGTCACGAAAGTGCCTGATTTTGTTTTATGAATGGTAAGTATATAATCTGTGCTTACTGTTTATTGACATTACTGGCACAGATCAGTAAGCTGTACCCTCCGGCTTTAGACCACTGGTGACTCATGACCATTTTGTGACAACCTTGTGTGTGAGTGTGTGTGTGTGTGTGTGTGTGTGTTGCTACAAATTGTATAACATCTCCATGGAATCACATAAGTGCTGGGTTGATTAAATTTAAGAATCATCTATATTTATAAGTAATTTATATGTAAATATTATATTGACACCTTTTACCTTTGGGAATTTTATGACATCCTGCTAATTGCTGGCCCTTGTCTCAAGTCTCGACATCTTCTGCAGAGGTCCTCATTGGGTTCCTTCATTACCTGTTTGAACTTTGAAGCATCCAGTGGAATCACGTCCATCTTTTCAAGATATTTTCTTTTCTTCATCGTTACATACACCAATGATTTGTTGCCATTCCATATGATAATATACTGGTTGTTATAAAATTCTTTACTGACTCCCTTCATCTCCTTTGTGACTACATGGCTTTGAAAATCTCTCCTGTGGTATCCCACTCGCCCCCCAAGTGAGTTCATCAATCACAGTGGATGTTAGTTCTAGAGTTGCAAGAGTCTGTGCATAAAGGTTTCTATTTCTATTCTTGCTTAGGGGGGTGTTTTCTTCGCATAATGTCATTGGAGTCCAGAGGGGACTTTTGGTGGAGGGTGAGGCCATTTTCGGCTAGGTTGACAAAACCATCCTTACTTTGCTTCTCCTTGTGGGTCCTCCATGTAGAATAAATGTTTTCCTGTTGTCCCCATAGTCACTTTTACCTCTGAGAATTTTCAACATTTGCTTATTTTTGGCCCTCGTCACAAGCCTTGATATCTTTCCAAGGTCCTCAGTGTTTTCCTTCATTACCTGTGTGTATTTGGAAATAACTAGTATGATCATGTTCATCCTTTCAAAATATTCTCTTTTCTTCATCACGTACTTCCATATGATGATGTCCGGTTGTTATGTAATCCTTTAGCGGCGTCTATCATCACCTTTGTAATTACCTGGCTTTGAAAATATTCTCTTTGATATCCCACCTCTCCAATTACAGTAGGTGCTAGTTCCAGCTTGCCATCATCTCAGAGTTGCAAGAGTCAGTCTATAAGATCCTGTGTTTGCTTCAGGGTGCTTTCTTGGCATAGTCTCACTGAAGACCTAGGTCCAGGAGGGACTTGTGGTGGATGGGGAGATCATTTCTGGCCAGAATGATGAAACTGTCTTCACTTTGCTCAGTCTTCACCAGTCTTTCATGTAGAATGAGTAGTGGCTTGTTGTGGCTCATTGTCAGCACCACCTTATGTTTCCTTTCTAAGTCTAGGGAGGTCACAGGCCTTTTGTTGAAAGTTTCATGGAATGGTAACTGTTAGGATTGGTAACTGTTTTCTTGGAACAATCTTATTATGACTGTTACCTTGTTTCTCCTGCCCTCTAGTGTTTTTCGTCGAGGTGGTGAGTTGACGTCCGTCACGGTGGGAGTGACAGCATTAGTCAGGTTTTGGATGGCGATCTGAGAAGCTCTGGGCAACTCTCAGTTACGAAGGCAACAGCAGCTTGGTTGAATGGCAGTAATGGAGCAGCTGGAAGTCATTTTGATGGACAGGTCTGTGGTACCTGTTTGACTTCGACGGGAGGATGAGGACCTCTCCGTCTCTTTGTGTGTGTAATGGTTTCTTCATTGATAGCCGCATGGACGGGTCTGTGATACCTGTTTGACTTCGACAGGAGGAGGAAGACCTCTCCGTCTGTGTGTGTAATGGCTTCATTGGTAGCAGTATGGACGGGTCTGTGATACCTGTTTGCCGTCGACGGGAGGATGAGGACCTCTCCATCTCTTTGTGTGTGTAATGGCTTCTCCAATGGTAGCAGCATGGACTGGTCTGTGATACCTGTTTGACTTCGACTAATAGCTTCTTCAATGGTAGCAGCATGGACGGGTCTGTGGTAACTTTGATGGGAGGATGAGGACCTCTTTCTGTGTTATGACCTCTTCAGTAACAGCTTGATTTGTCTGTGTTTTTGTATGCTAATTTTGATTTTTCATTATATTATTATAATTGACTCTGATAAGATGTTGCTGATTTATTATTTGATTTATTATGCAGCCTATTTGTCATTATTGTTATTGTTTATGCTATCTGTATGATTGCCTAATTTGGTGTTACGATTTTTCATTACATTATTATAATTGTCGAGCAGCGTATGGCTCTGATGACAATATTGTGGTATGATTTAGTGTGATGGTTTGTCTACTTATCTATTTAAATTATTGATGATTCATTTACTTGTTTTAAATGTTATTTATGTAAATGATCATTTCGTGTATTCACCACCCAGAACCTGAACTCATTTGTAAATATCTAAATTTCTATATACATTAAATTAGTATTAAGGTAATCTGATGTTTTGTTCAGTCCTCCTTCGTTAGTGTCACCTTCCGTCAGTCATTCCATCCCAATTTCATGTTCTTATTTTGAGCCTGCAGGATCTCTAGTGACGAGACCATTACATAACACAGAAGTCATTTCATCATCTCATCTTCCCAATTTCAAATTGCGTTCTCGCTTCGGATTCTTCTATACACTGTCATAGTATCTTCTCTTTCTCCCTCCAATATGCCTGCTCAGCCACTTCCTTCAATACTTTTGGGCATAGTTCTGTTAAAGTTTTTCACTGAAAGCAATTGCTTTAGTGGAATCAATTGTTTCATGTAGGAATCTTCACATTCTCATGTATCAGTTTCTGGTGAAAATATACAGACTTCTTTCATTATCATAGTTTTTTGTCACAACTTTTTCACCACCTATGGCATTTTCAATAGACTACTTACTCAAAACCTGATTAACAATCTATTTGTTTCAGTAATTTGATCTATGTATCCGTTATTTGTAACAATAGACGGGTCTGCTGCAGTTCATGTCTCTCCATGATGTGCAGTGTGAAAACGTTCTTTGACATATGTGTAACAAGGACAGAATTAACACTTTTTTGAAAGTGTACATAATCTTTATTCAGAAACGCGTGGGAAGGTTCGCTCACGATAACACTTACATCCATTTTTCTCTCTCATATCGCCTCTCTCTCTCTCTCTCTCTCGCCTATCTCTCTCTCTCTCGTCACAACTCATTCTAACCAAAGCAATTAAACGGACTATTTAAAGAAACGCAATAGTTTCTACAAAAATAAGTTTATTATTCAAATAACCCAACAAGAAATGAATAAAACAAAGCAAAGATTAAAATGCATAATAAATGAATTATCGAGTCAGATAACTAAACTCTGAACTGCAAAACACTTCTGATTAAAGAAGTCTCATTATGGCTAATAGCCTGAAAATATCCAAACTCACACATACTCCCCAAATCAATAACTAAAGTCATGTCAAAAAAACAGTCTACCACATGTTATTCGAACCAGTCCACACTGTCCACAGACATCAAGAATTAAACATGATCTCCCAAAAATATATGAAATGCAAAACACAATAACGGAAAGGTGACCTTTGAAAAGTTGGGTCAGCTATTCGCAGGGTCCATTTTCACTGTTTGGAAAATGCTGAAACATTCGCATACCACAAGGGTCAAGAAACCACCTTGGTGACAAGACACGGGCTGGCAAATTTTTCAGCAAAGAACGTTCTAGCTGAACCAGTTACAAAATCCGGTTTTGAAGGATGCTTCAATGTATGGTGTGTACGTGTATTCAACGCCTCAAGTACAGAGGCGTGTCTCTCTTTGACCTCGAATGATGTCATACAAAATCGTTCGTTTCTGCGTTAGATAATGAATATAATGGGAGGAACTGTTGTTCAGACTGGACTTGTGAGATCCGATTCATGTTCTGAAGATGTGAGTGATTTTTCACATGGAGACTGTCCCAGAGGACTTGTGGAGTGAGTAAGAATTCTTATACGTTTTTAGACTTTGTTTTTCAGAACTGTGAACACACGGCATCTCCTGTGTCAGTGAAATGTGTTTTCTGCAATTTTTTACATTGTATGATTTTTAATGTGACGTTTCTTCTTTCACAGGTATTTCTGTTCCACTCCATTCCTATTCATTTTTCTTCTCTCACTCCTACGAGGATGAGAGTGGTACATTTGAGATGACCTGTTTTAATGGATTGACGTGTTCATGTTTTGACAGATGAGTTATTTTCTGTAATTGGGGGTTTATGATTCTGGAGCATTATTTCCTTAGAAGATTTTCTGATAGTTATGTGAAACATTGGATTTCATTCTTCGTAATTTTTAAGAAGTTATTTTTTCGTTGATTTTGTCAATAAAGGGTTTTAGTTTTGTACTTAGTATCTCATTCCAGTAGTCCTTAGATTTTAGTTAGGAAAGATATAACTTATGATGCCGGCTCACGTTACTGCTATCACACAATGTCTCGGATAAGCGAGATCAAACCTCTGTTCATAAAACAGAGACTTAAATCAAGTATAGGCTCAGAAAGGGCCGTTACATATGCACTCACTAAAAACATTTTATAGGAATCGGGGCATTCTTCTCGTGCATTTAAGCACCAGCCAGTGTTTGTTGTTGCTTTTGTGTTTAATGTAGTTTTGAACGGTCCTTCTTTCTGTTTTACTAAGACATAAAGAAATGGTAAGGTCCTCTGTGGGCTGTGCTCTCTATTTCCTCTCGAAATCTAGGAGGGTATGTGCCATTTGTTGAACGTTCATTGGGGTGGTAGTGCAGAAGTCATCCTATCTCATCTTCTCAATTTCAAGTTCCTATACTCTCACTGCATGCTCCTCAATACTTGTCGGAGTATCTCTCTGTCCTTCAGCAAGTCCATGCTTGGCCACTTATTCAGTATGTTTATGGACCAATTTTTCTCTTAAACAATTTTCATTGAGAGACAATGCTTTAGTGGAATTAATAACTTTCTTGCGGGAATATTCATACTGTTGGGGTTCTTTCCGTTTCTCATGTGTGTTTCCGATTTAGAATACGCAGACCTCTTTCTTCCACTTATTTTCTTTGTCACGACAGCATTTTCACCACTTTATGACATTTTCAAATGACTGCTGACTTACTGCCTCGATTTACAACCTATTTGTTTCGAAATTTCAATAATTTGACCTGCATATCCATTATTTGTTAACAATTAATGAATCTGAGTAAGTTTATTATGTGTTTCTCCTCGATATGCAGTATTTCAATGCTCTTTTTATGCATGCACTAACTACAGTTTTTATAGGTATCTGGGCACTCTCCTTGTGTATTCAAGCACTGTCCAGAGTTCGTTGCTTTTGTGTTAAGGGTAGCTTCGAATTGTCCTTCTTGCTGTTTTACTAAGACATCAAGAAACGCTAAGGTCCTCTGAAGGCTGTGCTCTTTGGTGAATTAATAATCAAGTTTCTTCTCAGCTTCTGCTAATTTTCTGATATCATCATCTTTCATTGTTGCAACAAAATATCATCAGTTTACCGCCATTAATCTTTACCTTTTGGTGTTCTCAGAAGATCCTCTCTTCTGCGGTAGCCATGGCTACTCCATGTACTTGCAGAAATAGTTCCTCAGATGGAAGACGAAAGGGACCTCAGTAGTACTGGGTTCCAGCGAATCTCAGAGGATATCCTCGGATATGGGCAGCAGGGTTTTGTTGGACCTGTAAAATGATCAAGGATGATACTGAATGTTTCTTCGATGAGAACATTCGGAAATAACCTTTCCATGTCGAATGAGGTAATGTTGTCTTCAGGTCCTTTTTCATGTAGCTCAATGAACTCCACCTCTGATCTGAGAGAACATGCATTGAGTATATAAGGCACCAGCAAACCATTCAGGATCTTTGTTCTCCTGCAGCATGGAGATGTCATCTGAGAGATAATGGGCCTAATGGGGTAGCCTGCCTTTTGGGTTGTTACTGTTCCATAGCAGTGACCGGCTCCATAGTCACCTTTTGCCTTTGAGAATTTTATATTTTCCTGATTGCTGGCTCTCGTCACAAGCCTTGACATCTTTTCACTAAGATCCTTCGTGGGGTCCATCGTTAAAGTTTTAATGCAAAGACGTCCAGGAGGATCATATTCATCTTTTCAAAATATTTTCTTTCTTCATCACTGTGTAAACCACTTCTTGATCTTTCTATATGATGATGACCAGGTTGTTATGAAGTTTCCTGCTAGAAACTTATTGATATCACTAAAGCAGTTGATTTCAGTACAAACTGTTTAAAGGAAAAACCATGCCCTAATATGTATATGTATATGTATGTATGTGTATATATATATATATATATATATATATATATATATATATATATATATATATATATATATATATATATATATATATATATATATATATATATATATATATATATATATATATATATATATATATATATATATATATATATATATATATATATATATATATATATATATATATATATATATATATATATATATATATATATATTGCAAACGAATGGAACTTCTTTCCAAGCAACCTCACCTGTTTTTACATCTGTAACATAACTGAGAAAGAAATAAAATTCATTTCAATTTTTTTAATTACTAGAACTATGGGTTTCCACTCGTCCCTTCATAAACTCTCTCCTTCATTCCCCAAAATGGTTAAGCCCTTTAACCCTTCTCTCTGTTCAAATGACTGCCTAAGGCCTTGTTTCCAGGTGACCTTCATGCCTTCTTGGCATCGTCAGACAACGGGCAAAGGAAGAGCCAAAAAAAAAAGAGAAAGTTGGCGCTGCCCACCATGGTAAACCCTCCACGACGCTTAATTGGGTGCCATGTGCTCAAGATAGAAAACGTAATGAAGATTGACCTTTTGCGCCATCTACCTGGATGCCCAGGCATAATCTGCGAGGTTATTAATAGACGATGCAACAGCAATCAAGAGAGAGAAGAGCTCAGAACTCCATTGAGGACAGATGTCCTTACCCTTGAATAAGCCTTGAACCCTCCACTTGTTCAACCCTGAGGTTCAAACCAGTATACTTTTGTAATTGCATCCCAATTAATTCCCCCCTCCATCATCAGGCTCTACTGAACGAGGACATCATCATCTTGATGAAGGTAATATACTGGAATAAGGTTTCTTAGTCAGTCACCATACCTGTTATTTCTCTGTCTGATTTTAATTTCTCTTCCATCATGCGATCACCTTCGGTAATTTGTGATGGGCATCAAGTGTTAATGTAATTATGCATTTAGTGTTGAACTGAGTTATTTGGCACTATCTGTGCATTCCCTCAGTTCCCTTTGAGCGTCTGATTATTCTTGCAAGTAACCATCTTGCATATATATTGCAGATAGGCCTTGGCTGTGGGACCCCTCGGCTCTGTCGCATGTGCAATACCCCTTCCACCCCCTCTGCAATGTTTCCTGGTATGAAGACATCATCAGCGTAGAATATTTATCCTGTGTGGGATTATTTCATTTAGCAGGCCCTTATTATTACCTGCCAAGTAACTCGTCATTCATCTGACCTGTGTTTGTTATGTAAATATAATTAGTTAAGAGAACCCTTGAGTTTACGTAATATTCCCTCACATGAAGAACGCCTTAAACCACAGCATTTCCCTTGCTTTGTTTGTCTACGAAGTTGCCCTAATACTGAGTCAGATGTGTAATAAATACAGTAGATTTCTTGATAATGTAAAGAACCCCTTGCATTCATCCATTGTCAAGTAAGCATCCTAGGAACATTCATAACAACTGGTGTACCTTGCCAAGTATGAAATTGCTTTGCAATTATCAGCGGAATAGCAACTGCTAAGCTGGTCTGCATAATTAGAGATGACCCTGGTATTATACCCCATCCATTTTAAGGACATGAGAAGAGCCAGTTCCACAGCATAAGTACGTGTCGAAATATTTTGTTTAGGTTTATGCTAGGTGCGAAAAGTGGCTGCAATCAGTGTCAGGTAATTGATAGACCATGTGCATGCCAAATTAGTTCATGAGAAAAGAGAGCGCATTAACCATTCCACGAGATTTTTCTGCTATTGCATGTTAGCTGCATGTTTTAAGAATAGGAAGCTAGGGAGCAACTCAGTCAAAGAGTTAATAAAAAGGAATAGAGACCCTATGCCTTCGTCCACATGGTAAGGACAATTTGAAAGTCCTGAATTCCCAGATAGGCACATTGTAGGTGACAACAAGGTTTTGAATCCAGCTATTTTCGCATCGCTGGATCTCTCTCTCTCTCTCTCTCTCTCTCTCTCTCTCTCTGCTTGATCGATAGGAAAAGCTAAGAAGTATTTAGGAATCTAAATTTTTGCTCTCAAGACAGAGAATAGTAATTCCGACACAGAATCTTCAATTTCAGGCCACATGGGCCCATCCCTAAATGTCCGCCATCTTTGATTTGAGAGTTCCATTAGAAATTCCATTGTTATAAAAACCACATACACAGTGCTCATATATAAATCCCTTTCTTTCGCTCACTAATTTTACCCATACATCCATGAACCTCGCCACATTTTTGAGAGTAATAAACTCCTAATTCTTTAACTGAGGATACTCCTCAGCGAGCCCGTAGTATTCCTGTAAATTTATTTATTGACAAATATATCAGCAAGAATTTCCTCTTTCATTCATCACTGCAGGAGCCTCTAAGCATGGAAAAAGGGCTGCCCAGGCAAACGCCAGACAAACAGTCAAGATTCCCCTCCCGACGTGCCTCATTCATTGACGGCAGATGTCACAAGACCAGAAGTAAACATTAGAGTATCATTATTAGTCACGTGCAAGCTAAGGTTTGTTTTGATTACGGAGAATAACAATTTCTTCCTTCCCCACGCATAACCTCTCGGCAGTCCGGACTGCCCCATGCATGAGATAAGATTAAGCATTTTGTCTTACCTCATGCATTGGAGATTTTAATATTCAATAGGATCGATGTACTGTTTTCATTACACCACATATAAAATTATTTGACAGCACATGGAAAATTTCCTTTACAAACCATATGTGTATAACCCCATAAGCCTTTTTATAACTTCTGCAGCATCTCTCCGCAAAATAAAATATACATAAAGTCTTACGTTAGCTTGGGCTGAGTTTTCATTCATTAAGAACCCTTGAGACTTTCAGACACTTTGAAACTGAGTCTTTTCAGACAAATTGAGTCTTTCAGACACCCTGAAGTTGAGTCTTATCCAGACATATTATTTTCGTTCATTCCGAACAGCTGGGTATTTTCAGACACCCTGAAACTTGAGTCTTATTTAGACATACTACTTTTCATTCATTACAAACCACTGAGTCTTTTCAGACACCCTGAAGTTTCTCTTATTCAGACATACTAATTTGTGTTCATTTCGAACAACTGAGTCTTTCAGACACCCTGAAATTCAGACATATTAATTTTTGTTCATTACAAATGACCGAGTCTTCTCAGACACCCTGAAGTTTAAGCCTTTTCAGACAACCTGAGTCTATTCAGACACCTGAATCTGTTCATTTCGAACAATATTCAGTCTCGTCAGACATACTGAACCTGTTCGCTCAAATGGCCCTGAATCTTTTCAGACATATTGAGTTTCTAACAGGCCACGCCCATATAAGTGTTACCTCAAGATGTCTACGACATCTAGAGCCCAGCAAAATGAGGGCTTCAAGTTCTACATGTCTGCTGGAAAGGACGTGGGACTGTTGGGACAACCCCTGAGGTACTGGGTCCAAGAGAGAGTAGACGATGCCATGGTGGAAAGAGAGCCAGAAAGAATAGCCCGGGAAAAACGAGAAGAGGTAGAAAGACAGGAGAGGGAGAAAGAAAGAAAAGCCCAGGAGAAATGAGAAGAGGCAGAAAGACAGGAGGAGTAAAAAGACAGGAGGCATGCGCAACACACCAACACCCTCTCCTCACTCAACCCTCAGCAGTGTAGGCAGCCTCATAAGAAAATGGGACGAAGCCGCCTGAAGCCTGACTCAACCATATTGAAAAGGTCCTGACGATCTATCAGCCCTCTACTGAAGAAGTGTCTCTGATCCTGGGAAAGCACCTTGAAGGGAAGGGTGCCATTGCATTCAGTGCTTTCCCCCTGAGGATCAAGAAAATCTTGCCCTTGTCCGCCAAGCCATTATAAAAGCTTATAAATAACTCCCAGCCATTAGAAAAAAAAGGTGGAGAAATATGCCCAAGGAATCAGGACAAACCTGGTCTGAGTGGATCTTCAAAAAGACCCAGGCCCTAAAACGATAGCTAGAATCTCTCAAAGCCACTAGTGTGGAGGATGTCTTTGAACTCTTCCAGCTCGAGGACTTCTTATTTTATGCCCCGCCAGCTCTTGCCACTCATCTATGCAATGAGGCGCCTAAGACAGTGGTCGAGTGCTGCCGTTGGGCTGACATATGGGATACACATCATCCCATCTTAGTTCCCATGGACGAAAATTATATCCCTCCTCACCTGCCTCAACCAACTCCCAGCAACCTCATAAGAATGGGCACCCCCATACGAAACCCGTGTGTGGGGTATTGTAAGAGAACAGGGCACGCCACTGAACAGTGATGCTTGAAGGCTGAGAACCAGCCAGAAGACCCCTCTACATCCTCAAACGGGAAAACACCCCAACGAGCTACACCTGGGTCATGAAAGAAGGGTAAAGGGTCTGCTCCCTCCAATGTGACAGTGCCAGGTAAAGATTATAGCTGGACTTATTGCCCCGCTTGCAAAGTCTATGGGCACTCCGTCCAATGGTAAAAATCCCCTAATAATAATAAGTCAAGTGGGCCCGCCCTTTCCTTGACAGTCACCGACCCAACATCCTTAGGTAGGTGCCCCACCAGCCAGGTCAAGGCATTTGATGATTCTGGTTCTGGTGCTCAAAAGGTCCCTCATAAGGAAAGACAAAGTTCCCCGTGGAGCTACCATTAACAGAAGTAAACTCGTCACGATTGAGGGTATCAATCACTTTAAGATGATACTTCCTGCTGTCAAGTTGAGGGTCACGAGATCTCACAGATCTGAAATCTGCAACCTTGCAGTAGCTAGACACATTCCTGGAGGTTATGGAATCCTCCTGGGACAGGACTTCCAGTCCCCATATAAGTTACAGCAATCCAGGGGTCCAAATCCCCCAAATCATTTATTAGGCACGAGTAAGCCTCAAATGCCTGCATTCGTTCCACTGCCAGTGCCACCTGAGTGCGATGTGCAGTGGCCCCCCCATCAAAATCAATTCCAGATCCCATTAGATCCCATTCCAGTGCCTGGCCCTGCCCCAGTGGCAGTGCCAGGGCCCCAAATAGATCCCCCTCCAGGAGATCCCACACTTGATTCACAATCTCTGCCAGTGTCACTTGGGCGCACTGAGCAGTGCCACGCTCCATCTGTCCCAAACGACAAGCAATTTCCAAATCAAACATTAGTGCCTGACCCTGCCTTAGTGCCAGTGCCAGAGCATGTCCGCGATCTCCTTTCCAGAGATCCCAGTCCAGCTCCCCTCTCTTCTCCCCTGCATGGCTCTACTACCAATGCTGGTAAGAGAGACGGATCCTTCTGACCACAGCAGAAGTTCACCCAAAGGTGCGGCCTCGCAACCCATGTTGAGCTGGTCACTCTTACCTGCGAGCCTCTCACGCCCCCCACAACTGCTTCCTCTCTGCCTCAGTCTGCAGCAGACACAACAGTGAGTAAGGATTCTGCCATGTCTCAAATGGCCAATGAAAGTGAGTAAGGATTCTGCCATGTCCCAAATGGCCAATGAACTCAAAGAACTGCGACAGATCATGGTAGAGCTTGCAAGGAAGGCCCCTGCGTCAGCCGTCAAAGAAGCCAACACAGGTGGCATTCAAATACCCTCCCTGGGTTCGGTTCCACCGATTCCCCAACCAAGACAAACCATTAAAGTAAGAGAGGTCCATGGAGGAAATACCATGGGCATGGATAATTTCAGGTAGCTTAAAGAGAGCACCCTTTTCCCTATGAAGACTTTGGCACCTCTATCCAGAAGAGGATGTCAGGGTCCTTCACCTGTTGATTTTCCTTATAATTCTATCCTTTATTCTTTTCCTTTAACGTTTCCTCTTTCCTTACTTTTGATTAGTACTCACATTTATTTTATGCCTTACCAAGGCCCCATTTTACTTTAATCCCCTCTGCCCATGCAGAGTGCCCTTGACAGATATGCCAGCTGTATGAGTCCTATGACTTTCCTTTCATGCCTATCACAGCATTGATACATTTACAATACGATATGCCATCGCTATTAGTTATTATTATATGAGTGCCAACTTGGCACAGTGCCCTTATTGTAGATGCTGGCAAATGATCCTGCTGGAGGAGTCGCGCCCTCTGGCTACCTTTGCTGCCTTTTTGGGCTAAGAATGAACCTAGCTGTTTTCCATAGGCTAAGGAATGTAATTTTGGCATATTTAATCATCATCTCTTATTTACAATCATTGCTTACTCTGAATCTGTCACCTATTCTCTTTGTGAATCTCTGTAATAAATCTCGAGTCTCAGACTCACGACCTTGTGTTTATAAAGCCGGAATGTCACTGAGCCGTTGCTCAAGTATCGTGGAAACACCTAACCAAGCCCACGTTTACCTTACTGTAATGCCTCTTCAAAGGCAGACTAACTGCATGTGTGCAAAATTCGTAACTGATTATTATTAAGAGTGCATGAACTATCTCTAGAATTAACCTAGTATTAATTTATTGTTTTAACTACACCATTGCATTGTGAGAATATTCTGATTAACACTGCCTTAACGTAATATGAATTTAATGATAAGAATATGTCATTTCTAGCAACAAGTATTTACTCTGCGTTATCGTAAATGTCACAGTGTTGTTTTGCCTCTTGAAATAATTTGCTACGCAGAAATTTAAGTTAAATTATAAGGCACCAAAGGGAAATGAGAGAAAAGAAAAGAAAAGTCTTTAAGTGAGTTTGCTTGCTGGTAATCATTCTCACCCGATCTAGGGTGTGAATGCTAACTTGGTTCGGGAGGTGCAATGAATGGAACTTCTTTGCAAGCAACCTCACCCATTTTTACATCCGTAACGTAACTGAGAAAGAAATAAAATTCATTTCAATTGTTTTAATTACTAGAACTGAGGGTTTCCACTCACCCCTTCATAAACTCTCTCCTTCATTCCCCAAAATGGTTAAGCCCTTTAACACTCCTCTCTGTTCAAATGAATGTCTAAGGCCTTGTTTCCAGGTGACTTTCATGCCTTCTCGGCAGCATCAGACAACGGGCAATGGAGGAGCAAAAAAAAAAGAGAAAGTTGGTGCCACCCACCATGGTAAACCCTCCACGACGTTTAACTGGATGCCATGTGCTCAAGATAGAAAACATGGCAAAGATTGACCTTTTGCGCCATCTGCCTGGATGCACAGGCGTAATCTCTGAGATTATTAACAGATGATGCAATGGCAATCGAGAGAGAGAAGCGCTCAGAACTCCACCGAGGACAGATGTCCTTACCCTTGTCTAACCTTTGAACCTTCCACATGTTCGACCCCGAGGTTCAAACCAGTATACTTTTGTAATGGCACCCCCTAGTTCCTCCTCCATCGTCGGACCCTATTGAACGAGGACATTGTCATCTGATAGAGGTAAGGTACCAGAATAAGGTTTCTTAGTCTCACGATTCTTCCTCTGTCTGATTTTAATTTCCCTTCCATTGTGCGATCACCTTCAGTAATTTGTGTTGGAGCATCAAGTGTTAACGTAATTATGCATTTAGTGTTGAACTGAGTTATTTGGCACCATCTGTGCATTCCCTCACTTCCCTTTGAGTGTCTGATTATTCTTGCGAGTAACCGTTTTGCATATATTGCAGATAGACCTTGGCTGTTGGACCCCTCGGCTCTATCCCATGTGCAGTACCCTTCTACCCCCGCTGAAATGTTTCCTATTATGAAGACATCATCGGCATAGAATATTTATCCTGTGTGGAATTCATTCATTTAGCAGGCCCTTATTATTACCTACCGAGTAGCTCGTCATTCGTCTGATCTGTGTTTGTTATGTAAATATAATTAGTTAAGAGAACCCTTGAGTTTACATAATCTTCCTTCACATGAAGAAGGCCTTAAGCCACAGTATTTCCCTTGCTTTGTTGTCTACGAAGTTGCCCTAATATTGAGTCAGTTGCATAATAAATACAGTAGATTTCTTGATAATGTAAAGAACCCCTCGTGTTCATCCGTTGCCACCCACAATCAAGTAAGTATCCTAGGAACATTCATAGAAATATATATATATATATATATATATATATATATATATATATATATATATATATATGTATGTATGTATATGTATATGTATATATATATATATATATATATATATATATATATATATATATATATATATATATATATATATATATATATATATATATATATATATATATATATATATATATATATATATATATATATATATATATATATATATATATATATATATATATGTATATTGTTATGAATCAAACCTCGGTTCATCAGGTTCCATCATCAATTACAGAGAAATGGACTGGAAAGACTGGCAGAAGCCGAGACAACAACGGGGAAAGGGAAACAACTAAACCAGCAAAACAACCTTAATACTAGTTTATTAACATTAAGAAAAGTACATATTAATGAGTCAAGTTTGGTCAAAAGTAATTAAGTAAATCACATCAAACATACATAATCCACGAGTCAATCAAAAAAAATACCATAGATGTAGCAAAATTACAGTTACTTTAAATAAACTTTACCATAACAGCAAAAAGTAACAAACATCATATAAAAGAGAACAGCATTTAAGCTACACCAAACAATAAGCAATACAGACAGCATAAATAATAATATCAGACAATCCACGGTATAACCAACTAACGATAGTAATATAATATACAAGTATCTGAAAAATCAATAAAGCAGCAAATATACAGTCAATAATAATCATAAACTTAAGTATCAAATAATACCATCATATAATAATAATCACAATCTTTGAACAGTCAAGACCAGCATCAAAGGTCACCGAGGATGACCATCAAACTACTGCCATGAAATCATCGAAACTAACGTGTGGGCAGCAAACAGGAATATCTCCACAAAAGACAGATGATCACGACAGAGTCGATGCAACAGCCACACTGCTGTCTCAGAGGAATGCCCCCTCTCCACTGGCGACTAAGGTTGAGCCACCAACTCATCCTCGATAACTTGGCTGAAGTTCCCATCATCAAAAACTGTAGAAGACCACAGGTAACAATACCTGCTACTAAACAAGTCCATGCTGCTATGCTGTCTAGACCCTGACTCGATGGCTGCCCAAACTTGACTGTCGCTACCAAAGCGAAGACAACAGACGAAACTCTATATACAAAAACAAGCACCACCAGGAGAAGAGTGCACCCACAACAAGAAAACAGTTGTTCCATACACAAAACAAGCAATAAGCCTTAAATATATATATATATATATATATATATATATATATATATATATATATATATATATATATATATATATATAATAATGTATAATATATATATATATATATATATATATATATATATATATATATACATACATACATACATAAAAAGAAGTATATCTTAGTTTAACCAGACCACTGAGCTGGTTAACAGCTCTCCTAGGGCTGGCCCGAAGGATTAGACTTATTTTTACGTAGCTAAGAACCAACTGGTTACCTAGCAACGGGACCTACAGCTTATTGTGGAATCCGAACCACATTATGACGAGAAATGAATTTCTATTACCAGTAATAAATTCCTCTAATTCTTCATTGGCGGCTCGGAGAGTCGAACGCTGGGCCAACAGCATAGCAGTCGAAAGCTCTACCACCCCATTAGCAAAGAAGAACTTCATACATTCATACATAAAGACACACACAGGTACATATATATGTGTGGTGTGTGTATAAAATCATAGTTAGAAGGTAGATAATGGTCTCACATGTAACTTAATACTATTGTGTGTGTATGTATGTATGTATATATATATATATATATATATATATATATATATATATATATATATATATATATATATATATATATATATATATATATATATATATATATATATATATATATATATATATATAGTAAAGTGGAGGAAGAAAAAAACAGGGGTGTTTGGGGCAAAAAAGTAAACCCCCTTAGTCCTGCACTGTTACGAGATTTTTGTATTTTAGTGATATGTGATGTTAAACCAACTCTTCTAGTTTCACAATTATATTTTTAATGTTTTTGAAACCAAAAAATTATGACCGATATTGACCTTTTACTGGAACCATAAGAAAAAAGTTTGAAAAAACTTTCAATTCACCTTCATATACTTTGAATTTTTTTTCCCCAGAAACATTTCAGGAGCATGATTTTGGGGAAGATAAATTCAGATGGGGTCCCTCCCTCCCTCCCTTAGTTGTTTTAAGGACAGGAACTCCTCCCTGGGGGTGGGGGTGATTTTTTCTTTCCCCAAATATGTACAGAAAGTGGGGTAAGAAAAATTCATGTAACTAATATTTTTCTTGCCCCACCTTGAATTTTTCTTACCCCAATGGATGAATTATTCATACCCCACCGTGATTTTTTTCCCCCAAGATTAGATGAAACTTTATAGGTGCTCAAATATTTATTAATTTTTCAAATATGTGCTCCTATATAATTATATCTTCCCTTCCCAGGTATAATTTAGACAAAATCAATAAGCCATCCAGGAATTAGATTAAGGTGTATGCTAATTTCTAGACTTAAGACACTATAGTTTAAGACATAAAGAATGGTGCGGAATTATAAAAAAGTTGGTAAACCTTATAATGAAGAGACAATTAAAATAGCTCTAAAAGAAGTAGCTGAAGGTGCTTCAATAAGAGCAACATGCAGAAAATACAAGATGTCAACCACGCTTTTGAAGAAACACAAGGGCATCATGGAGGGCAATCGACCAACCACTGATAATAGGGGAAGCTGAATGGCTCTTGATAATAAACATGTTGATTTATATTCCTTGATAATAAACATGTTGATTTATATTCCTTGATAATAAACATGTTGATTTATATCCAAGCACATCAAGGCAACCTTCACCATATCCACGTCAATTAACACTCCTTGATGATGATGTGGTCCAAGAAGTATACCAATGAACCCTTTGTATGCCAAAGTATTAAGCTTTAGAACTCTTGTTAATGAAATACAGGCAAGAGCTCCAGAAGGAATGAAATACAATGTCCTCCTAACAACAAAAGAAACAGAGACAACATTGGAGCAAGTCCTTCACTCTAGAGGGAGATGTGGCGTAACTCCTCAGCAAAAAAGAAAAAAAATAAATACGCACAGTGAAGTGGTAACACAGAAGGAGTGTGTTGAGCAGCTAAGAAAGAAGAGTGAAGGAAAAACAAAACCAAAAAAGAAACCAGCACAACAAAAAAGAAAAAATAAAACAACACCACAGCAACAGAGTGACATTGAATCAACAACTACGGAAGAGGAGGAATACATAGATTATGGTAACACCTCATCAGATATATCTTTGGAAGATTTAAGGAAGGAAGCAGAGGAGGATGCACCAATGGAAATAGAGGAACCCACAACAAAGGCAAAAATTACAACTCCTAAGGACACTAAGTTCGAAATGCCGAAAATAACTCGGGAGTCAGAGGGAAAATATTTTGCTGTATACTATACTGAACCTCGTGTAACTTACTACTGGGGGAAAGTCTTGAGAACCTTTTCCAAGGAGGAAGGAGAAGAAGTGTCAGAAGTGGAACTAAACTTTCTCAAGAAAAAGACTATTGGTAGTAACCCAAAGGATTGGTCGTGGATCGAGAGGAAAACATGCGATGTTTCAGTTGTTTCTGTTCAGTATGTCTTTTTTGGACCTGTACATCCAGAGATCACAAAATCAACTTTTTATTTTCCCGATGTATCTGTGTCAGGTTACCTGAATAAGCTTCATAAAGCCTGTAAGTTGTAAATAATTCAAAAGCAACCAGTAAGTACGCAGTTTATGCTCAAAGATTTTTTTTTTTAAATGAAACATGAACATTGTTTAGTTATATACTGAATATATTTTCTAATGCCAAGTTGACCCTTCCTAGATATGGTTTGATGTTTAAAAAATAAATTCATATCGTCATGTTATCATTAATTGAAGCAATGCCATCTTTATAGGATAAAACCAATAAGGATTTTTTTTCCCCTTACATGGTTTTTTTTCTTCCCCATTTTACGGGAAAAATAAATACACAAAAATAACAAAAAAAATATTATAAGATATTTTCCTAAAATAAAATCCTTACTAGGCTTTAAGCTATAATTGATTATCTTTCAGAAGTAATGGGTGGAATCCTGCCAAAAAAAATTACATGGCTTTGTAGACCAAAGTTGACCAAGTTGTTATTTTCTTTCCCCACTTTACTATATATATATATATATATATATATATATATATATATATATATATATATATATATATATATATATATATATATATATATATATTATATATATATATATATATACATATATACATATGCATATATATATGTATATATGTATATATATTATTATAATAACCTTGGACGTCTCGCATAAACCAAAGTGCCCCACCTAATTTACCCCTTTTGTTTATTGAGAACCACATGGCCGATCGTATTATCAACATTCCGATCTGTCCCTTTTTTTACCTGGAACAGATATTGAGATGACACAGATAACAGGGGCCAGGAAGATATTTTATGCCACTCCCTTAAGAAGATTAGCCCAACTAATCTTCTTAAATGGACTTTCTAAAGGCAAATTAAGCTGCCTGAATTGTCTTACCTCCGCAGGGAACCTGGGAAGGCACAACGGAATCGCTGCCCACCTGGCCAGTGACTCTTGCTTGCACACGGCCCCTACCCATGGCCGCGTGCCTTAAAAGGAAGAGAAGCAGTTAGTTAGGGGGTTAGTCTCGTGAAGAGTCGTAAGGGACAGCCATACACGCGGGCGGGTGATGCAGCTTGCTGAGAAGACCATTTTGTCCTCCCGTCCGACTCCAGAGTCCAGTCACCCTTGAGGGATAGCCCGCATCGTCGGTGATCGCCCCTCGTCCTTATTTCGTCAGAAACCCACTTCCTCTAAGGTAAAGTGTGAATAAAGACTTTTTGGTCACGAAAGTTTGCCCTTTAGAAAGCTTGGAGTACCAGCATTTCACTTCTGTCCTTGTGCCAGTTTATCCAGTGCCATTCCCAATGTCCTGTGTTCGAGTGTAAAGTGGTCATTCATTCCTCGAGTCTTTGGCACCCTCAGTGCAACCTTGTGACTTATTCTGTGTTAAATTGTTCCTTTACTGGCGTGTAATGTGTAAATCTCTCTTGCAGAGGGACCCATTCGCAGTGGACTCATCTTGGCCTGTGCCTTGCCTTTAATCAAGACTCCAATAGAAGGATCTTCAGGCGTTGCAAGCCCTTTATCAATTTACTTAACCATTTTCCCTTCAAATGCTTGCTTTTGTAAATATAATTCTTTAATTTAGCCCAAGTGTTTATGTAACATTTCCTTATGAAGTAGAGCCTTCAGCTCCTAAATTCTCCCCTTTTTCTGATTTTTTTTACGATTTCCCTTTACGCAAGTCAGAACTCCAAGGCCAATTAAATAAAGTTTCTGTTGCCAGCCTGTAAAATACCATAAACCCAGGGAAATATGTAAAAAATGGCGACCCGTCCATAGGTCTCGTTTTACAGTTGCAGTTCCCCCTAGTGTTGCTTTATTGCATTTGCAACTTGTCAGATCAGCTATTAGCAAAGTTAAGCTGGGTGCGAAACAAATTCCGAACCTGTTATCAAGAGCACAGACCAAGAGAGTTTCACATAAGTAATGTGTTTATCTTAGCAAAATTTTTTTACAATTGTGACTGTTCCTAGGAATTAGAAATAGGGACGCATGTATTCATTGAGAGAAGAGAACCACCGTATTAGATTCATTAATGCATGCCTTTCAGGATAGGTAGTTAGGAAATAACCAGTGCTAACCATTCTTTGCTTCGAGGAATAGTGCGAAATTCCTGTGTTCAAATCTTTGCCATATTTTTTGCTTCGAGGAATAGTGCGAAATTCCTCCGTGATAAATTTTACTTCGCATTTCGGATTAGCGAATTATTTAGGCGCGAATAAATTCCCACGTGGGACAAGACGGGATCAGCTTGCAGTGCTGAAATGCTTCTCTCAGTTTAGTTAAAACTCGAATTAGGCGTTAGGAAAGCGAAATTTGAACTCCGCTTCTAGGGAAAATTACTAGGTCATTTTACTGTTATCCTCTCATCCCGGGAAATTCCCCGGAGTCCCAGACGGTCTATAAATAGACAGTTCATTCACACAGAATCTAAAAATAACTCCAGTGATTGTCAGACGACCTTTCACAGCCCCCTCTCTTTGCCCGCGTGTGTAACCGGCTTTGTTTTTTCATTCATTTCTCAGCAAAAATTTTTAGGGTTTCCCCGTTAGTAATTTCTAAGTCCTAAGGGACGAAGCATAGTTCCAAGTCCTACGGGCAAACCAAATAAAATTCTACATTGCATGAGGCGAGAATTTCTCAACCAAAATTCCAAGTCCTAAGAGACTCCAAATAAAATTCTACGTTGCACGAGGCGAGAATTTCTCAACCAAATCCAAGTCCTAAGAGACTCTTAATAAAATTCTACGTCGCTCAAGGTGAGAATTTCTAATTCCTGCGGGAAACCCAAAATCAAGTCCTTTTGAGACATTATATTAGTGTATTTCACACACATCTAAGCCCTTATGGGACTGATCATTCTAGTTCGTTAGAACAACTCCTTAATTTCACGCTACAGCCGGTCAAGTCCGAGCGTGACATAAAATCCAGTTACGTCTTACTCAGACGTATTGAATTTTAACAAAGTCCCCTCAGACTTACTGATCAACTGTGTTGTTCAGACAGATCCATTCTCCTGCAGTCTGAACAATTGAGTGTTTCAGATTCCTGCAATTGAGTCATTTCAGACAACCTGAGTCCTCTCAGACATATTTGATTCGCTAGAGAGTTCAGTCCATATAACCCTTATTTCAAGATGGCTAATACCAGAGCCCAACAAAATGAGGACTTCAAATTCTACATGTCCGCTGGAAAGGACATGGGACTATCAGGGCAAGCCCTGAGAGACTGGGTTCAAGAGCAAGTGGACGATGCCAAGGTGGAGAGAGAGATAGAATGTGAGGAGAGAGAGAGAGAAAGAATTGCCCAAGAGAGACGAGAAGACTTAGAACGTCAAGAACGAGAGAGAGAAAGAATTGCCCAAGAGAGAAGAGAGGAGAGAGAATGGGAAGAATGAGAAAAAGAACGAATTGCCCAAGAAAAATGGGAGGAGAAGGATAGAGAGGAGCGAGAGCAACAGCGCACCCATGACCTCCAGATGTCAGAATGACAGAACGCCACCCCACCTCCTGTGGCGGGAATGAGTGCCCTCAGCCAAGCTCATTAGTTCATGCCAAAATGGATGGAGTCCGAGCCTGAAGCATGGCTTGAATGGGCTGAATGAGTCCTGGAGTGCTGCAACCTCTCCCCCGCGGAACTCTCCCTTGTTCTCACTAAATTCCTGGGCGGAAAGGCCCTCGTTGCCTACCATGCCCTTTCGGCAGAGGATAAGGGAAACTGGGAAGCCGTACGCCAAGCAGTTACTAAGGCGTACGAGATTACCCCCGAGCGGTGGAGGAGACGTTGGAGAGAGCAGCCAAGAGAAGCAGGCCAGACTTGGTCCGATTGGGCGTACCATTCGGAGCGGGCATTAGCAAAATGGCTCGATTCCGAAGGAGCCACGAGCGCCACCGAGGTACTCGAAAAATTTAAGTTTGAGCATTTCCTGCGCTACGCCCCTCCTGCCCTCGCCACTCATGTAGTGGAAAAAGCCCCAGCAACCCTCACCGAGTGTTGCCAGATAGCAGACATGTGGGAGACTCACCACCCTCAAGAAGGATCTATGGGGCGGAAGATAAATCCCCCGTCCCTCCTCGGAGGATCAAATTCCCACAGAAATGGAAACTTGGGCAAGCCCCTAACTTGCCATTATTGCAAGAAGGCGGGGCACCCTTCTGAACAGTGCCGAAACAAGGAAACGGCACTTCTCTCTCCCGGAAAATCACCCAATAACCCGCCTGCGCCCTCCACAGGGGCAGTGCAGAAAGGCTTTAGCCAAACCTTGGCCGTCACAAATCCCAAGTCATTGGGCCCTCTCGCCGAAGGCCCCATATATGTGGCCCCTCCCCGAGGCATCCACCCTGCGCGCCAAGTCATGGCATTCGAGGACTCAGGCACGCAAATCTCCCTCATCCGAAGGATAGAGTTCCCTATGGAGCTATCGTCAATAGACGAAAACTCGTCACAATCGAGGGAGTAAAACAATTTAAGATGATACTTCCTACGGTCCAATTGAGAGTCACAAGACCTCACCAATCAAAAATTTGCAATCTTGCAGTAGCAAGCCATCTCCCTGGAGGCTATGACGTCATCCTGGGACAGGACTTTCAGTCCCCACAGAAATCACCACAATCTAGGGGTTCACATTCCCCAACTCCTTCCTCGGGCGCGAGTAATCCACCCCAGCTTCTCCCTCAGTCAAGACTGGCACCCCCTGGGTACCAGGAGGATGTGCAGTCCCTACCAGTGCCTCCTAAGTACGATGTACAGTGGCCCCTCGATCGGTTCCCGATCCAATTCCAGTGCCCGGCCCTGCCTCAGTGCCAGTGCCAGGGCCCCAATCAGATCTCCCTCCCGGAGATGCCAAATGCCTGCCGGTGCCACTTGCATGCACCGAGCATTGCCAAGCTTCATCTGTCCTGACCGACGAGCACAAGAAACCTCTGATAGTGCCTGACTCTGCCCTACTGCCAGCGCCAGAGCACCACCCCGATCTCCATGCAAGGGATCCAACTCAGGACCCCCTCTCTTCTCCCAGCCTGGCACCGCTACCAGCATCGGTAAGAGATGGTTCCTCTCGACCACAGCGGAAGCTCGCCTACAGGTGCGACCTCACAACCCATGCCTGAGCTGGTCATTGATACCTGCGAGCCTCTCACGCCGCCCCCGACCGCCTCCTCTCTGCCTCAGTTCATCGCCGACACAATTGCAAGTCAGGATTCTGCCATATCTCACTTGGCCGATGAACTACAAGAGCTGCGACGGATCATGGTAGAACCAGCACGGAAACCTCCTGCATCAGCTGTCGCAGCAGCAGGCCCAGGTGGCACTCCATGCCGCCCTCCAGTCTTGGGCCCTCCGCTTCTCCGGCCGAGGACGACTGTCCCAGTAGGAAAGGTTCGCGGCAGAATTACTACGGGCGTGGGAATTTCCAGGTAGTTTACGAAGAGCTCCAGAGCTCCCCTGGCACCTGTGCCACCATTTCTTCTTTCAAAGGTCTTGGCACCTCTAATCCAGAAGGGGATGTCAGGCCCTCTGCTATCTTCTTCCGTTCCTCAGGAACTTCTATCCCTTATCATTCTCTATTAATCTTTTTCTTAAATTATCACCACAAGAGGCAATTAAGTACGGGATACCATTCCCATCAAAATGTATAAATCCGTGAGAATAACAGAGTAAGAAGTGGCACGCCCTTGCGCCCCTACCTTGGCACTAGACATGCGTGTCAGCTCTTCCTGAAGGAATTGTGCCCTTCAGGGTTCCCTTTTCTCGCCCTGGGGCTGAAGTGATAGTCCGGGCCATAATTTACAGGCGAAGGACGATAAATTCCCACCTAACACAATAAAACCCTTACTCTATTTCTATTTCTTATCATTTAATTTATTTTTCTCTTTTAATGAATCGCAAGTCCAATATCATTTACTCTTTTAGTTATTTATTCGTTTAATTTTCCATTTCTTGTTGCCTTTTTTCTCTGTTTTGCCCAGACCCCAGCATCTTTGAAGAATATCATCATAACATTGAGCGAGTATCATCAGTTACCCGTGCAGACTTCAGTGGATATTAGCGTGGTTTAACATTAAAACTCGCGAATACCCAAATGAAGGCTCGAGTTGGCGGTATGTTTTCTTCCATGTAAAGGGGATGCCCTTTAAAAAATAAACGCTGTTTTATCATTTACAACCTCTTCAAGAGACTGTCTTGCCTTGTTGATTTAGGATTAAGGAACATACGTAATTTCTTCTTAAATTTTGTCTCCTGCCAAAATTATCTTGTCCTCCTTAAAGTAATGTATACCACCTAAATTAATGGGCCATGTTTGTTTATTGAGAACCATTTTGCATGGTTTTTCTGATACAGTGCATCATCAACATTCAAGCCCAAATGAAGGCTCTGTCCCTTTTAATAACCCAGACCTGGAACAGATATTGTCCTTTACCCTTTTGTTTATTGACGAAACACAGATAATGGGGCCATTCCGATCTGATATTTTATATTGAGATGACGACACAGATAACGGGTGCCAGGAAGATATTTTAAACCCTCCCTTAAGAAGATTAGCCCAACTAATCTTCTTAAATGGACTTTCTAAAGGCAAATTAAGCTGCCTGAATTGTCTTACCTCCGCAGGGAACCTGGGAAGGCTCAATGGAATCGCTGCCCACCTGGCCAGTGACTCATGCTTGCACATGGCCCCTACCCATGGCCACGTACCTTAAAAGGAAGAAAAGCAGTTAGTTAGGGGGTTAGTCTCGTGAAGAGTCGTAAGGAACAGCCATACACGTGGGCAGTTGATGCAGCTTGCTGAGAAGACCATTTTGTCCTCCCGTCCGACTCCAGACTCCAGTCACCCTTGAGGGATAGCCCGCATCGTCGGTGATCGCCCCTCATCCTTATTTCGTCAGAAACCCACTTCCTCTAAGGTAAAGTGTGAGTAAAGACTTTTCGGTCACGAAAGTTTGCCCTTTAGAAAGCTTGGAGTACCAGCATTTCACTTCTGTCCTTGTGCCAGTTTATCCAGTGCCATTCCCAATGTCCTGTGTTTGAGTGTAAAGTGGTCATTCATTCCTCGAGTCTTTGGCACCCTCAGGGCAAACTCGAGACTTATTCTGTGTTAAATTGTTCCTTTACTGGCGTGTAATGTGTAAATCTCTCTTGCAGAGGGACCCATTCACAGTGGACTCATCTCGGCCTGTGCCTTGCCTTTAATCAAGACTCCAATAGAAGGATCTTCAGGCGTTGCAAGCCCTTTGTCAATTTACTTATCCACTTTCCCTTCAAATGCTTGCTTTTGTAAGTATAACTCTTTAATTTAGCCCAAGTGTTTACGTAATACTTCCTTATGAAGTAGAGCCTTCAGCTCCTAAATTCTCCCCTTTTTCTTATTTTTTTACGATTTCCCTTTACGCAAGTCAGAACTCCAAGGCCAATTAAATAAAGTTTCCGTTGCCAGCCTGTAAAATACCATAAACCCAGGGAAATACATAAATATATATAATATATATATATATATATATATATATATATATATATATATATATATATATATATATATATATATATATATATATCAATCACTCATTTCCTGTGGCACTCACAGGGATGCATAGGTTCTCGATGAACTCACACCACCACATTCTGTCCTGGGATAACTCCTCAAGATCTCCCCAACACTCGTCTCATGCTTCTCACCTCATCGTCCTCAACCACATCTCCTTTGGCCTACCTCTACCTCCTCTACCAAGGGCAACCCACCCCGGTGTACCTCGTACGATTCCCTGTCTTCTATACACATGCCCTAGCCAATTCCAGAGTGAGAAGCTAACACACTCATTGACTGGCTGCACCCCCATTACTTCTCTAATTCTGTTATTTAACATCCTATCCCTCCAATTAAATCCTAATATTCTTCTGATAGCCTTATTTTCAAATGCTAAGCATTCATTATCCAAAGTCACTGTACTGTACCATGACTCATGCCCATAAATCAGAATACTCCTAACCATTACCTTATAAATTTTGATTTTTGTATGCACAGAAAAATTGCTGTTATTCCAAATATTTTTAAGCATTCCCATTGCCTGATGAGCCTTTTTAATCTTTTCATAAATTCTGTGCTCGAAGAACCATCCTTATCTAAATAAGTACCTAAATATTTAAACTTATCCATGTGCTTTACAACCAAGCCTTCAATTAGACAATCCTGTGCATTTTCAATATTCATATTCATGATTTCAGTTTTTCCACTATTAATAACCAAACCAATCTTTCGACCTTCACTCACTACACAATCCATCTTTTCTGGTCCCTTGCAGATCAAAACCATATCATCAGCATAATTCAAGTCAAGAATTTTCCCATTTTCTCCCCAGAGTATACCTGCATCCGTTTCTCTTTTAACCCTTCTCATAACGTAATCTATAACCAATACAAACAACCAAGGAGACAGAATGTCACCCTGAATCACACCAGACTTAACTTCAAATGGATCACTCAAACACCCATCAACCATCACTTTACAAGATGTGCCCTCATGCATGTTCATGATAACCGTCACAAACTTTTCCGGTATTCCATAATGCCTCATGGTTTTTCCCATAGTCCGTCTCGAGACACTATCAATTGCATTAATCTTGCAAAATTAAATGCCTAACTATGAAATGGCATTGACATGAGCTTGCTTTGATGGATTAGTAGTTGAGTAAAATCACTGCAACCCCGCCCTTTCTCACTGCCATTTCATTCAAATTACCCCTTCACATTGAGACATGATAGAAATAATGAACACATGAGCATGTAACAGAGTGATTCCCTTTCCAAACATCTGACTCACATCTCCAACAAAGAACTTTAATCGATAACACATGCCAAGGCAGCAGCAACAGACCTACCAGAGTCATAAAAGAAGTTGGAACCTTAGTACTCCATACCAAAGGTTTTTCTCGGGCAGGCTTCTGAAGCCTAACATACCAGCAAATTTTACCCAACTTCCCGACCCATCAGTGAGTCATTCACTACCATTTCATTCGAATTACCCATTCATGTGATATATAATTGAAATAATGAACACATGAGCATGTTTCAAAAATTATATATAATATATATATATATATATATATATATATATATATATATATATATATATATATATATATATATATATATATATATATATATATATATATATATATATATATATATATATATATATATATATAATGTGTATGTGTGTGTGTGTGTTTATATACCTCATGGCTCAGTGGCGGTTAATAGCAGCAGCTTCGGACTTCTCCGAGGTCTGTGGCGGGGTTCAATGATAAATGGAAGCCGGATCTGATCAGAGAGCAGAGACTTTGCTATCCGTGTAGACATCCCACTGGATTATATATGTAATCAACGGATATATTTGCTAAAAAGCAAATGGATGTTACAGACTGAATACACACGTACAAAACAAAGCCACTATACAACACCTTCTAAAAACATAACAAACATCTCACATCTGAACGAGACATACCAGCGCAATAAATTCTCCTTGCTGGGAAGAAACTGCG
This sequence comes from Macrobrachium rosenbergii, assembly GCF_040412425.1. Lineage (NCBI taxonomy): Eukaryota > Metazoa > Arthropoda > Malacostraca > Decapoda > Palaemonidae > Macrobrachium > Macrobrachium rosenbergii. The sequence goes on from NC_089742.1 coordinate 94,811,169, forward strand.
TTGGGTCTGGTATGATACATGAAACATAAGTCAGATCTTCAAAAGAGAGATGTCAGGCAGGGCAGCCGATCGAGACCAAGGTCTACCCCAAAGCCAAATCAAAAAGTCCTTCAAAAAAGGCATGGTGACTTAAAACCCATACAAAATGGGAATAAAAGACGTTAAAAGAAAGAAAAGAAAGAAATGGAGAACGGTGTATGTGAGTGGAATATAAGGATATATATATATATATATATGTGTGTGTAGTGTGTGTGTGTGTGTGTATGTGTGTATATATGACATATAAAGATATATATATATAAACACTATATATATATAGATATATATATATATATATATATATATATATGAGCGATATATATATATATATATACAGTGTTACATATGGCGCTCAAGCTACATCAAACATGAAGGCATACTCTTAATCAGTCATTTGATTGCATGTTTATTCCAAACGTTTCATAATCCATGATTGCACCATCAGGGTTCTAGAATTAAAAATACAAAAAGCCTTGACAATAAAAATCACAGAGGAAATACACTTTAAGGCAGAGTAAGAAGATAAAAACAAATGACAATCGACTTAAAAGGGAAATTTTTTTCAAAAGTGCAGCAGATTGCTGTAAAAATCGTTCAGATAGTGAAACAAGCATGAAATTTGGCACAAACATTCCTAAGACTACGCTCTCTTAGAAAATTATTATGGCCACCTGAAAATCCAAGATGGCGGCTATTTTTCAAAATGGCCGCCATCTATGTTGAGATTCACTGGTTTGGGAGCATCTATTGGATGGAATATGCCAGTTTTTTTTTATTTTTCAACCTCGACTTTTAGGTTATAAAATGTTCCATACCACATTTTTATTGAAAACCCTTACTAAATGAATTGTAACCAAGATGGCGTACAAAATGGTTGCCATAAAAGTTTTTTTATCCACAGCGCTTAGCAGACATAGAGACCAACTGTTTTTATTTAATGGTATATTCATGTGATCAGACAGTTTAACTAATATGCTATTTTCAACTGAAATAGTAATGGTATGGTCACATACAACATTGTGTCTAAGACTGTAACCATAAAAAGAAAAAGAATGTATACGGACTAAACGTATATATAATCTATGTATAGGTCTCTCAACCTACACCTTTGAAAAATTCGAGGATAAGAAGGTAGGCATAGCATGACACGTTGGATGCTCAAGCTAGATTATCTACTGAAGAGGGCAATATTTATCTAGACTTCACATTTGCAAGTGCACAGAGCTGTGCAGGAAGACCCAAATTGTAGCACTTGCACCTTTCCCGACAGCCTGCTTTGCATCCACATTTGGTAAGCTGTTGGCAACTCTTATATAGCCACTGATACTCCAGTGCAAGCTGTGGCCCCAAGATATCTGTGGGTGGCTTTATATTGCAGTGTTTGGTGGCACAGGGTTCTTTGTTTGAAAGGAAGCTGGTGAGATGTTTGTGAATGTGTCCAAGCAATTCAGGCACCGACCTCACTTTCTCAGGTGCAAACTTTAGTTGCTGTCTTTCCTGTCCAGTGTTCTCCTTGGTGGGGTGCTGAAATAAAGATGCTAGTTCCATGGAAGGAGGTAGTGGCAGTAGTTGCAGATGGGTTGTGGTCGATGTTGTCCATCACTGCAGTGGTGAACAACCCTTTTAGCAGTACTGGGGACAGACCACACCCTCCTCCACATATTTGCTAACTGTGGCATCTCCTAACTGTGCAGAGACCTCCAGTACTCTGTCATAAGAGATACTGAGGCCATACTGATGTAGCATTTCAACCAGGTTTCTCTTCCTGGTTTTGGCATAGACTGAGAGTCCCATGTAGACTGGGAATGGTGTTTCTCTGTCTTTGGAGTGTCTATGAGTTGTTGCTCCTCTTTGTATCAGGGAGTAGCAGTTGAACTGCATGAGCTGTGCAATGGCCTGGTCTGACTTTGATGCTCCAAATCGTAACTGTGACTTGATGTCAGCCCCATGCTCAACCATCCCTACAAACTGGAGCAGGAGAGGAGGCACAGAATTTCGTACACAAGCCTCAGAAAATGTGCCATCAAACCGTGACTGATGATCAAGTATAGACTTTCTGAGAATATTTGCTGCTTTAGCAATGATAACTGCCTCTGAAAGATCAGATGATTGAGCAAGTGCTTTTCCCACATCCTTTTGAAATGCAAGTAATACATCTCTGCCAGATTTATGAGCCTCAAGTTCTGGAATTTCTGCCAGAAGTTTGTCTTTGAGTCTCGTGGAATTTACACTTGGTGACTCTACACCTAATTGTTCCAGACGTTGTTGGTAGAGGTGGCAAATATCTGCCAGCCGAAATGTGACTGGATCATCTGAACAAAGGTTGTTTTCAACAATGTATGTCATCAGTTCTGACAGAACTAGTGGATACACATCTGATTCTGACTCAGTGCTACCTTGGTCTTTCTCAAGGCTCCTCAGGTAGGACCTTTTCTGTTGTAGAGGGCACAAAGACAGGCATGGTGATACTTAAACTCCTGTGCAATGACATCCCCACCAGTCAACTTAGCAAGGAGCTTGCCATCACTAAAAATATCTCTGCACATTCACGCAATTTCAAGTCAAGGCCCTTAGTACTAGCCTGTCTGAGATCAGATGCAGGTGCCACTTTCTCACAGAAAATGCAAACTTCATTGTCATGACTGGTTCGGCGCAGTTTTGCAACGACTAGTCTCAGTGTTGCTGGTCTGGTCATTGGATTGTCGCTTTCTTGCACGGTCCAGTTTAGTGTTGTTAAACAACAAAGCGACAGTTCACATGGTATTTTGCTGCATTTTTTCCTGAGAGTGGCCTCTATGCCATCACCTTCATCCAGCCTTGCTGGATCCATTATCAGTGGCATTTCATTAATTTCACTGAACATGGGAATGTTCCTTGCCAGCATTGTGTACCCATCATGGTCTAGGACATGATGACTTGGAGGTGATGTCAAGTGCTCACCTCTTTTGTCCTTCTGACAAAGACAACACAAACTCCAGTTTGTTTTTCTACTGCTCAATATTGGATTGGCATCACATTCTGCCATGATTTCACTTTTGATTAAGGCCGAGGGTTATCCTTTTACCACCTTAAACAAAGCACACATTCCTGTATGGGATTCAACTAGGTTCGGTCTCCCTACACCTAGCCCGATCATTCATCCAGTGCCATTTAAGTCCCGTGTGATCTGTACACCATCCGGGTAAGTACATGAACCATCATGTACAGCCCCCATACCCTTGGCTCGGCTCTCCCGCAACTGGCACATCCTGTCTATTCAGGTGCGGCTATCTAACTATAGCTGGTCTGGGGCTGTTAGAAAGCATTTGGGACACTAAACTAAACTATACTACAACTACTAGTCTAAGACTACAGGATTAGTAAATGCTGGATTAGCTGGCACTGAACCCCATGCTGAGTTACACAGCAGTGATGTCACCAGTGTGCCCTGGTTGTGTGCAGACATACACTCTTTTACATTTATTAATTTTCCTTCAAAATTGATGAGTTATTCGAAAGAGATGGCCTCATTAGGATCTAAAACCACAGAAACCAAGATCCATGCTTAAAACGATAATTGTTGAACGGGCATTATTTCTCATTATAATTATTGTTTCTACCTTTTCTTGGCAGCCATATAGCCCCCATATTTAAAGGTAAACTGTACTGGGAAGCTACAGAAACATAATATTCACAAGAAATAGTATGGAAGAGCTTTACCATATTGCTAGAAGCAAATACATGCCATTCTAGTGAAAAATTAGCCAAAATCTGTCATTTGGCCGCCATCTTGGATTTGGCCAAACATTTAAATTTTTGATTGGCCATCAGCCCTTTTCTGATAGAAAACTTTAAAAGAGCACTTGTGCAAAAAAATTTCATGAGGTTTCACTATCTGAACGATTCTTATGAAATATGCAATTATCTGCTGCACTAAAAGGACACCGAGGAACAGGCGCAAAACACTGAGAAATGAATTAAAACAAACAGAAAACATATAGTAAACGAAGAGTAAACAAAATTAAAAGATTTATATTTTAAAAACACTAAAAGGTTAAAACCACAATAATAAAAAAAATTAAGAGTATGGAGCCAACCTGTCAGATAGGCAATGGTACAAAAGGTGATTTTGACTAAGGTAACTTTTAATAAACTTGGGGAAGAAATTATAAGTCAAAATTTAACTAGTAGGGAATGACTTGATTGCCGTCTCTGTAATAGGTATCAATCCCTAGTAAATGTGAAAACCTGACTCATCAGGTATCTTTGATCAACAGAGACCATACAAGACTCGCAATATTAGCATTGACAGTGCCATGGCATCTGGCACTTGGCACTCTGCATATCACTCAAGCAGAGCAGGTAATAAACACAAATTTAACGGTAAACTACTATGAGTCGTACATGAGCATTACTGTAGGAACAGAAGTTACACAATGCCAAACAACAGAAAAGGAAATGACTTACATTTTACAAAGACAAAGAGTTAGAGAAAGGGAGTGACTTGGCATCCAACTCTGGATTTCGGTGCCAAATCACTTAGATAAAGTGGGGGCACTGTGCCAGGTTGGTACCAGCGCCATGAGAACTCAATGACTGTCATAAGATACCTGGACGGCTTACACCGTTGTTTCTTCTTCTTGTGTCCTGCTTTGAAGTGGTGGTTTGAGTTTCTAGCCGGAGTTGGTGAAGCTGAATCCAAAGAAGGCGTTAAAGAGCTATGTACTCCTGCTGCTGCGACAATGGGAGCAGTGACAACTCTAGCAAGTCTATCAGAATATCTAGCTCTGTGGATTTGGAAAAAGAGGAAGAAGGTTTGGTGGGCGTTCGAGGCTCACATGCAACGATGACCAACTCAGGCATGGGTTGCGAGGCCACATCTTTGGGTGAGCCTCCGCTGTGGTTGTGTGAATCCGGAAAGGGCTCGTGTGAGCTTCGGGTTGTCTTTCTGTCCGGCACTGGCATTGGGGGCAAGCCGGGTGAAGAGAGTGGGGGGGCCCGGATTATGATCTGTAGGGAAATCTATGGGGTGCTCTGGGTCTGATATTCAAGCAGGACCAGGCACAGGAATCCAATCTTGATTGGCACTGACAATAGGGTAGGTCAGACATTGGAGGTTGCTTTGTGAGGGGCTCAACGTCTGAGTAGGACAGAGCAGGGCACTGCTCAGAGCAAGCAGATGGCATTGGCAGTGGATTAAAGGCATAATTGGGATCTCCAGGAGGGAGATCTGAATGGCATCTTATCACTGGCACTAAGGCAGGGCCAGTTACAGGGATAGTGCACGATACCTCCTCATCCATCGCAACAGATGAAGTCTAGCACTGCTCAGGCCATTCAAATGACAAGGGCAGTGTTTCTAAGACATGATTTACATAGCTAGGGTTAGTAACACCTAAATTAGTAAGAGCAACTTCCATCAGGTTATGAGGTGTCCTCTCCAAGGGGATAGTGGTGGAGTGTTCAGGTTCACCCCGTAAGGGACCCTATTTTCCCAAATCAGGTGGGAATCAGTAGAGGGTGCCATGGCGATGGCAGGCATCTGGGAGAGGGTGGCATTGGATGGAGAGGGTTCCTCTTTGGTTATGCGAGGTGTTGGTGAAGGAGGCCAAGATGGATCTGCAGGTTGCGAGTCTGTGGGGCCTACGAGGCCAGAAGCAAGAAAGGAGGGCCCAGTCGGCTCCTCAGGTTGCAAGGCTGGGGGGCTGCCAGGGCGTGGGATATGAGGAGAGATAGGAAGGGGGACAGATTTTGGGGCGGAACTGCTGTCGGGTACATGGATCAGATCCATAAGTTCTGCGATGAATGCATTGCCATCTGGCACTGGTAGAGGGCCGCCTGTTAGGCATGGGTAAAGGAAGGATTCTCCTTTGGTTCTGTGGGTACTACTGTCATGCATCATAGAGGGACCTGCAAGTCTCTCCACTGTAGGAGATCCTGCCCTAACAACAGGGGGTGTCTGGTAGTGAGCTTCTTGGTTGCTCCAAACCAATGTCCTTTTGTTTTCATAGGGTCACCCCAAGCGACAGTTAGGCGGACAGTTAGGGGGTCCAACGAGTGACCATTCAACCAAAAGACAGAAATGTGTTCATTCTCTCGAAAAGAGGCTTCGGGAGGCACCTGACTTCTCAGTATGAGACTGACTTCCGACCCTGTGCCGACAGTGTTAGTGAGCCGTTAATGGGGTCCAACCCTATTCATTTGGTGGACCCATGTGTACTGACTATCATCTGAACCATTTGGGTTTGGGAATACTGAGGGCATCCTGCGTATTGTGCAGCTGCGTGCCCGACCTTCTTGCAATCTTTGCAAATGTCTTTACTATCGTCCCTTTTGAAACCTAACCCAGTCGGAGTGACAGTAGGGCAATGTTGGCACCCAGAACCAGCAGGAGTGTTACGAGGCAGGGTAGGTTTGCTCGACGTGCTCGAATTGGATGTCTGGTTATTTCCAGGCTTGGTCGGGCAGTGATTAGCTTTGTGTCCAACCTTCTTACAGACATGACAGAGGAAAGGCTTTGGCAGAAGACCATTCCTTAGCTGGGCGGTCAATGGGGTGTACTCTGGAGGACTGAGTGTGTAAGGAGCTTAGGTGGGAGTAATGCATCTCCCACTCGTTGGCCAGCCGGCGGCACTCAGTGATGGTTGTGGGGCATCGCTCATGCAAATATGTTGCGAGGGCACAGGGGGCATAGTAGAAGAAATCCTCCAGCTTCATACGCTTAATGACAGCATCATAGGTCTTATCAGAGAGGGACTCAATCCATCTGTTGAAGTTCTTGTCCTTGTAGTTGGCCCAGTCTGTCCAAGTCTGTCCAGCATTCTTTGGAAGGCTACATTAGCTCTGTCTCCACTTCTCTGGGGTGATCTCATAAGCCTTGGCTATGGCTCACCGTACGAGTGTTACATCTCCTTGCTCTTCGGCACACAAGAACTGAAGAGCGATAAATCCCTTCACTTGTATATGCTTATTCAAAATAAGTGCTATCTCAGTGGGGTTAGGCTGGTGATTCTCAAAGAACATTCAACGTGATCTAGCAAAGTCTCCGGCTCTTCATCCTACCGGGCTTGGATAAGACTGTTCACCCCTTGCAACATGGATGGGGGAACAATGGACGTGGGATTTTCGGCTCTGAACTGAGCTACAGCCAGTTCATGAGTTCGTTGGGCTTCTCTCTCCTGTTGGGCTCTAGCTACCTGAACATCAGCCTAGGTGGTAATGGATTCTCCACGGAGGCTTCGTTCCAGCCCAAGTTCCTGGAAAAGTCTAAAGACCTCGGTGTAAGTCGACATAGTGGATACACAAAGGAACGGAAATGCCACGGATGGCACTGAGGTAGGCAGCTGTGGTGTTCTGAGGAGCATAGAGGGGGAGTGCCAGCAAGGCTGCACTCACAAAAAGGGTACTATCATGCATTGGCTCAATTTTTCTCGGAGCCTATTTTTAAAAGTTTTGTTTTTCCCTTTGTTTCCTCAGATGTATTGAATTGGAGGTCAAATAAATGGAGGGTAATGTGACTTATCACGACTTCAGTCTTGTTTGACTAATTTTGACTCGCATGTCAGAGGGACTCAATTAGTGGAAATTGATAGCACTATGGTATTCTTACCTGGTTATTTTTTGGGGGTTAACAGATCTGAGATGTAGATATTTCCATTTCATTTCTATTTGATTCCAAACTATTTGCTATGTTAGACTACTGAATAAACTATAAGTTTGTAGACGTGTTTTGCTGGTCTTCCTTGGTTCAGTTAGTGACTTGGATGTAGAGAGAGAGAGAGAGAGAGAGAGAGAGAGAGAGAGAGAGAGAGAGAGAGAGAGAGAGAGAGGAGAGAGAGAGAGAGGAGAGTGTGCAGGCTGGCCGTGTTCCTGTGAATTCTTTTGAGATATAAGTTAATTACATCATTGACCTTATAACAGTTGTGGTAAGAGGGTATGACCTTATTTGACCTTGTATAATATATATATATATATATATATATATATATATATATATATATATATATATTGTCATGAACCACACCTCGGTTCATCAAATTCCATCATCAATTAGAGAGAAATGGACTGGAAATACTGGCAGAAGCCGAGACAACAACGGGGAAAGGGGAACATCAAAACCAGCAAAATAACCTTAATACTAGTTTATTAACATTACGTAATATACATATTTACA
>NC_089742.1:94826859-94886859 GCF_040412425.1 Macrobrachium rosenbergii
ATATATATATATATATATATATATATATATATATATATATATATATATATATATATATATATATATATATATTATAATTAGCTAGAATTCGCTAGAAAATTGCTCCTTTTTTTGTTTACTGTCTGCGTGCCTACCTATCTATCAGCCTGAGCTGGGCAAGGGGTTAGCACGGTCAGAATACAATGGATTAAAACCGATTGTAGGCCACTTCCTTTAAGCAGATAATTCCTTATTTAAGGCAAAAGTGAATCTGTCTGGCTGCTTCTTTACAGGCAGCCCCCACCCGGCCCCAGCCACGGACAACAGCTGAAAATGACTCAACTCCCTATGTGCATGGACATGCCCTCTGCCCATAGGAGAGGGCATAAAAGCGACAAGCAGACAAGGGCTCGGCCTCAGACCCTTGCTCTACGACCGGGCGTAAAGACGACGGACACGCTCACCACCATGCTCCTGGCCTGACGATGCCCTTAGCCCACCACTTCTCCATCTAACCACGTGGCCTTTCAAAGTATACTTTTACCTTCGTGCACTTCGACCGCCACCCACGTGTTCCCTTTGCTGCTGGCCGGATCCCTAACCCACTCCGTTACCTGGTGCTTCGTGAGGTCCCCCACATGTTGCCCTCGCCGTCGGAGCCCCTACATCCTCCCACGTGGGAGATCGCCTTCGCCCTCGTGAATCGGGAGTCATCCAAGGGCTAGCTCCTTCGCTGGAACCACTTCCTCCTTACAGTAAAGTGCTCTGAAAAGACGTCCATTCAGTCACGCTTTTTCCTCGTAAAATTTACTTAATTTGAGTGCCAATAATCACCGAATCTCTTGTGAAATTCCACCCGTCCTACTCAAGTGTCGGCAGTGCTAAGCCATTATTAACTCATCGAAGCCCATTGGCACCCTCGGTGCAGCTTCGAATTCATTATCCTTTTGTCTGTTTTCATTTCTGGCATACAATTTGTGTATCTCTCATTTCAGAGGGACCCTATATCATGGAATTTTCTCGGACTGTGTCTGGAATCCCCCAGTTTCATTCATCCCGTAGGAATCACCTTCAGGATCAATAATTTAACTGCATTTCTCTTTCCCGTACTAATGTTCTTTATGTAAATATACATTCTGTAAGTTTACCCACGTGTTTACGTAACATTTCCCTTCAGTAGTAAGGGCCTTACACTCATATGAAAATCCCCCTTTTTCCTCTTGTTTTATGTTTTCCTGGACCCATAAAGTCAGAATCACAAGGCTAAAGTATCTGTAGCTATTGCTACCTGTCTCACAGAAAATATCTCAAACCGGATTATCCAGGAAAAACATAAAAATGGCGACTTGTTGCCTTAGATTCTCGTTTTAGCGGTTGCATCCCCCCCCCTTTTGTTTTCTGCTTTTGTTTGGGTTTGCATCTGCCAAATCGGCAATTAGCAAAGCTATGCTGGGTACGAGACAATTACAAACCTTTTGTGTAAAACCAGCACACAGATCCGGAAATTCTATGTAAGTAAATTGTGTTTATTTTAGCACAGGAATTTTAAAGACATGACTGAGCCTAGGAAAAAATACTAGGGACGCATGCCAAGAAAAAAAAACGAGAGAGGAGAGCCGCTGAAATTTAGATTTTGAAAGCCTTTGCACACGGCTTGCATGACCTTCATGATAGGATATTTAGGTATTAACCATTTCGAGGAATAGTGCTATATTTCCTTCAAAATCACACAGATTCGTGATCGCAAAATCTAGTTAGGCGTGTATTCACATTTCTCCCACGTGGGGCGAAAGTCAGCTTGAATCGCTGATTTTTTTTCTCTCTCCCTCACTCTTGTATAGCGAAGATAAAGGTCCAGGTAGACAAATTGACTGAGTGGTAGGCAAGCGTGAAATTGATTTAGGTTCCCAAAATTTTCTTTTCACACACAATTCGCATTCGGGGAAATTACAGTCTGTGCATATAAACCTTCCCCATTTCTTCGTCGCTAGGGTGGAATCATACCACCCCACCTAATGTCTAAAAATAGCGCACCCTTACTCGTGTCTCGCCATGCATTCATTGCTAGGATTTGGTTGTTTAATTTTGCCTTGTTTTACCTCGGGCTCATTCCAGAAAATTTTTTTTCTCTCTCTTTTTTTTTGGTTTGTTTTGTGAGTTTGTTTGGGGTTATTCTTTTTGTGTGTGTGTCGTCTACTCATTGAATTATGGGCCTTTATCATTTCAATATTCTCTGCTTACAAAAGGAAAGTCTCCCAATAAGCCCACTTCGTCGGTAATTTGGTGAGACCAATTCATTTTCAATCCAGTCCCCAATAAGCCCGCTTTGTCGGTAATTTGGTGAGACTAATTCATTTTCAGTTCAGTCCCCAATAAGCCCACCTCGTCGGTAATTTGGTGAGGCCAATTAATTTTCAATCCAGTCCCCAATAAGCCCGCTTCGTCAGTAATTTGGTGAGACCAATTCATTTTCAATCCAGTCCCCAATAAGCCCGCTTCGTCGGGAATTTGAGGAGACCAATTCATTTTCAATCCAGTCCCCAATGAGCCCACCTCGTCGGTAATTTGGTGAAACCAATTCATTTTCAATCCAGTCCCCAATAAGCCCGCCTCGTCGGTAATTTGGTGAGACCAATTTTCAATCCAGTCCCCTTCCAACCTCCGGTAGTTCCCAATAAGCCCAATAAGCCCGCCTCGTCGGTAATTTGGTGAGACCAATTCATTTTCAATCCAGTCCTCAATTAGCCCGCTTCGTCGGTAATTTGGTGAGACCAATTAATTTTCAATCCAGTCCCCAATAAGCCCGCCTCGTCGGTAATTTGGTGAGACCAATCTATTTCCAATCCAATCCCCAAATCAGCCCGCCTCATCGGTAATTTGGTGAGACCAATCTATTTCCAATCCAATCCCCAAATCAGCCCGCCTCATCGGTAATTTGGTGAGACCAATCATCAGCTAATCGTCCCCAACCAAATCCGTTTTGTCGGTACCTTGGGAGACCAATCATTTGTTAACCATCGTCCCCCAATCAAAACCGTTTTGTTGGTACCCTGGGAGACCAAAGAATTCCAATTCCTAAGAATTTTGAAAACCCTTCGTACTGTAAAGCCACCGACAGCCTTTCTGTTAGATATTTCATGCATTTATTATACCCGGACAACTCCTTCCTACGCTCTGGGAAAATCTTTTTTTTGTGTATCACTTGAGTCGACCCCACCTGCAAAATGTCAGCAAGATCGCAGCAGAGCAAGAATTTCAAGTTCTTCATGTCCTCCAGGAAGGAACTAAAAGACTAGGTACAGCAGAGGATGGACGCGATAAAAGAAGAAAAAGAGGCAGAACTGGAGGCAGTGAGATTAGAAAAAAGAGGCAGAACGGGAGGCAGCGAGATTAGAAAGGGAGGCCCTAGAGAGAAGGGAGGAGGCAGAAAGAGTAGAGAATGAGAAGAAGCGCGCCCATGAACTCCAGATGCTGGCACAACGTGGCACTCACACCGCCCCCCCTCCCGCCTCGGGGATGAGTGCCCTCAGCCAGGCCCACTCATTTATGCCCAAGTGGACCGAAGCTGAACTGGAAGTGTGGCTCAACAGAGCCGAGAAGGTCCTGGAATGTTGCACCCTCTCACCTGCCGAGCTCTCTCTAGTATTAACTAAAATCCTAGGTGGCAAGGCCCTGATTGCCTACAACGCCCTACCTGCGGCTGAACAAGAGGACTGGGATGTCATGCGCCAAACCATTACCAAGGCATACGAGATAACCCCTGAACGCTGGAGGAGGCGCTGGAGAGGGCAAGTCAAGGAAGTCGGCCAAACTTGGGCAGATTGGGCCTACCAGTCGGAGCGCGCCCATGCAAAGTGGTTCGAGTCCGTGGGAATCAAGACCCTTGCCGACTCCATAGAACAAATGAAAATAGAGAATTTCTTGCTCTACGCACCTCTTGCCCTCGCCACGCACATAGGGGAGAAGGAGCCTACAACGTTGGTGGAATGCTGTCGCATCGCCGACTCCTGGGATACTCATCACCCCCAGGAGAGCTCCCTGCAGCGCAGAATTAGTCCACCCGCCTGCCTCTCAGGTGCCCCTCCGCCGAAGAATGGGCAATCACAGAAACCCATTGTATGCGGGTTCTGTAGGAAGATCAGGCATTCCAAAGAGCAATGCCGAAATAAACCAGCAGAGCCCCTTTCTCCCAGAAAACCAACAAATAAGTCGCTTGCGCCCTCCGCAGGGGCAGTGTGAAGAGATTTCACCCAAACCTTTTGCACGGCGCACAAGGTTTATGGCCACTCTCCCTCATGGGCAAAATGTCCTAGAAATAACAAGTCTAGTACTCCTGCCGTCGCCCTGGCAGTTACGAATCCCGAGTCCTTAGGCCCTCCAGCCGAGGGTCCCATATATGTGGCAGCTCCTTGAGGTAGATACCCAGCATGCCAGGTCAAGGCATTTGATGACTCTGGCACGCAAATTTCCCTCATAAGGAAAGACAAAGTTCCCTATGGAGCTATCATTAACTGACGCAAACTCATCACAATTGGGGGTATCAATGAATTCAAAATGATACTCCCTACTGTCCAGTTGAGAGTCACAAGACCTCAAAAATCTAAAATTTGCAACCTTGCAGTAGCAAGCTATCTTCCCGGAGGTTATGACATCCTCCTGGGACAGGACTTCCAGTCCCCATTTAAGTTACCACAATCACTGCCAGTGCCAGGGCCCCAACCAGATCTCCCTCCAGGAGATCTCTGCCAGTGCCACTTGCATGCACTGAGCCATGCCAAGCTCTGTCCGTAACAGACGATGAGCAAATTCCAAAGCAAATAATAGTGCCTGCCCCTGCCTTAGTGCCAGTGCCAGAGCATGCCCCCGATCTCCATTCAAGAGATCCCAATACGGACCCCCTCTCTTCTCCCAGCTTGGCTCCGCTACCAGTGCCAGCAAGGGAGACGGATCCTGCCGACCACAGCGGAAGCTCACCTAAAGGTGCGGCCTCACAACCCATGCCTGAGCCGGTCATTCCTACCTGGGAGCGCCTCACGCGTGGCCCCCCCCCCACTTCCTCTCTGTCTCAGTCCCCCGCAGGCTTAGCAGTGAGTAATGATTCTGCCGTGGTTCCAATGGCCGAGGAACTCAAGGAACTGCGACGGATCATGATAGAGCTTGCAAAGAAGGCCCATGCGTCAGCTGTCAAGGAAGCCGACACAGGTGGCACTCCAATACCCTCCCCGGGCTCGGTTCCACCGATTCCCCGGCCAAGACAAACCATCAAAGTCAGAAGGGTCCGTGGGGAAAATACCACGGGCGTTGAAAACTCCAGGTAGCTTCCAGAGAGCTCCCAAGCTCTCCTGACACCCGTGCCAACCTGGCAGTGCCATCATTTTATCCTATGAAGACTTTGGCACCTCTATCCAGAAGAGGATGTCAGGGTCCTTCAGTATTCTCTCTCTCTCTCTCTCTCTCTCTTATAACTATGTCCTTTATTCTTCCTCAAACACTTCCCTTCCTTCCTTTTGATTGTCCATCACATTTATTTTATGCCTTACCCAGGCCTTCATTTTACCTGGACCACTTCTGCTCATGCAGAGTACCATGACAGATATGCCAACACTATAAGCCCTACGGCTCCCCATTCATGCCTACCGCATGATGCATTTAAAAATGTGATATGCCATCGCCATTAGTTATTATTACATAAGTCCCAACTTGGCACAGTGCCATTATTGCAGATTCTGGCAAAATGATCCTGCCAGAGGGGTTGCGCCCTCTGGCTATCTTTATGGCCGTCGTGGGCCAAGAATAATCCTAGCTGTTTACCATAGGCTAAGGAATATAATTTTAGAATATTTTGATTAACATCTAGTTACAATTTATGTTTAATTTGTGTCTGCCATTTATTCTTTTGTTATTTTTTATACCTCATGCACTTAGATGAGTGCCACAAGGCACCTATAAAGTCAGTGCCACCTTTGTAATACAAGGGGCATGGCCCGCTATCCAGGAGGCGGAGGCACATCCCCTTGCCTTCTTGTAATATCGGGGACCTCATTCCACCACCTCCCCCCCTTTCCTTTGCTTGCTTATCTTATAAGTCTAACATAAAGTCCCCATCGTAGAGTAAAAATGGCGATCCCTTAAAGTGATTAAATAAGCCTTAAGCTGAAATAACTTTACTTCCCTTTGATTACACCCTTTTCAGGTGCTTATTATAAGTGTTATAAGAGTGCCATCCGATTCGGTGCCAAGTCTGGCACGGGTCTAACAAACGACGTAAATTACTATGTCAATTAAACCCAAGTATATTTCGTCATTTCAACGCCACTTAAAAGGCAAACTAACCGCATGCATTTAGGGGATATCTAGAATTAAGTAACCATATATTCTAATTCTTTAACATCAACCTTTCTTTTCATTTGTTTGCAACAGCCTCATATACCGTGGCCTTATAATTCTACTTAATTCACATTGATCGAGTAACTTTATAAGTTTATCACTTTGTAGCCAAATGCACAGTAATTACTCTTTTGCAAGTGTTGAAAATTATCGTATGCCCTGTTAGAGTAATTTGTTCCAGTATGTCATCAACAGCAATGCCACAGAGTTTCATAAATCCTTTAGAAGTAAAGTTTATTGCAGGGCAGAATGTAGAGTAACGTATAGCATTTTCCACTCATTTCTTGCGTACATCGATGTTCACACCCAAATGAAGGTGTGTACATCATCTTGTGTGGGGAGCTATTATAATTAGCAAGAATTCGCTAGCAAATTGCTCCCTTTTTCGTTTACTGTCTGCCAATCTATCGATAGACATATCTGTCTATAGACATGCGTGCCTACCTATCTATCAGCCTGAGCTGGACAAGGGGTTAGCACGGTCAGAATACAAGGGATTAAAACCAATTGTAGGCCACTCCCTTTAAGCAGATAATTCCTTGTTTGAGGCAAAAGTGAATCTGTCTGGCTGCTTCTTTACAGGCAACCCCACACCCCCCAGCCCCAGCCGCAGACAAGAGCTGAAAATGACTCAACTCCCTATGTGCGAGGACGTGCCCCCTACCCATAGGAGAGAGCATAAAAGCGACCCTCGCTGTACAACCGGGCGTAAAGGCGACGGACAAGCTCACCACCATGCCCCTGGCCCGATGATGCCCTTAGCCCACCACTTCTCCATCTAACCACGTGGCCTTTCAAAGTATACTTTTACCTTCGCGCACTTCGATCGCCACCCACATTCCCTTCAATGCTGGCCAGATCCCTAACCCACTCCATTACCTGGTGTTTCATGAGGTCCCCCACGTGTTGCCCTTGCTGTCGGAGCCCCTACATCCTACCACGTGGAAGATCGCCTTCGCCCTCGTGAATTGGGAGTCATCCAAGGGCTAGCTCCTTCGCTGGAACCACTTCCTCCTTACAGTAAAGTGCTCTGAAAAGACGTCCATTCAGTCATTCATTTTCCTCATAAAATTTACTTAATTTGAGTGCCAATAATCACCGAATCTCTTGTGAAATTCCACCCGTCCTACTCAAGTGTCGGCAGTGCTAAGCCATTATTAACTCATCGAAGCCCATTGGCACCCTCAGTGCAGCTTCGAATTCATAATCCTTTTGTCTGTTTTCATTTCTGGCGTATAATTTGTGTATCTCTCATTTCAGAGGGACCCTATATCGTGGAATCTTCTCGAACTGTGTCTGAAATCCAACAGTTTCATTCATCCCGTAGGAATCCCCTTCAGGATCAATAATTTAACTGCATTTCTCTTTCCCGTACCAATGTTCTTTATGTAAATATACATTCTGTAAGTTTACCCACGTGTTTACGTAATATTTCCCTTCAGTAGTAAGGGCCTTACACTCATATGAAATTCCCCCTTTTTCCTCGTTTCATGTTTCCCTGGACCCATAAAGTCAGAATCACAAGGCTAAAGTATCTGTAGCTGTTGCTACCTGTCTCACAGAAAATATCTCAAACCAGATTATCCAGGAAAAACATAAATATATATATATATATATATATATATATATATATATATATATATATATATATATATATATATATATATATATATATTTATATATATATTATATATATATATATATATATATGTATATATATATATATATATTATATATATATATGAATATATATATATGTATATATATATTTATATATATATATATATATATGTATATATATATATATATTTATTATATATATATATATATTTATATATATATATATATATATATATATATATATATATATATATATATATATATATATATATATATATATAGAAAATATATTATATATTATATTACTTCAAAGGTAGAGTGAATTGGATATTAAAGGACGTTTGTAGCTTTCTGATTGTATATGAATCACGGTGATGTGATAAATAGTCATATATATATATATATATATATATATATATATATATATATATATATATATATATATATATATATATATATATATATATATATATATATATATTTATTTATATATATATATATATATTTATTATTTATATATATATATATATATATATATATATATATATTTATATATATATATATATATATATATATATATATATATATATATATATATATATATATATATATATATATATATATATATATATATATATATATATATATATATATATATATATATATATTTACATATATTTACATATATACATATATTTATATATGTAAATATATATATATATATATATATATATATATATATATATATATTTATATATATATATATATATAAATATATATATATATATATATATATATATATATATATATATATATATATACATATGTGTCTTCATATAATACATTTATATGAGTATATATACCGGGTGTTTCGAAATTAGAGCCCCCCCACTCCACAGAACAAATGGAAAGTTATGAAGTTTTCTGCTATAGCCTATCTCCAAGTACATTATTTTAAGTTTCTAGTAAGCTATTTTTCATTTTACATTTTTTGTATTTTCATACTGAGTGACGGAGTTAGAGACAGCCATGGTTAATGAAAAAGCTGACACCTATGCAAAAGAGGCTAGAACACTGCCAATATCAGCAGAATTATTACCATTAGAAGATTATACTAGATACAGTAAAGTGGTGATTAAGAAGAAATGGCAAAATAACTGGAGGGAAAGCAGTCTTAACAATAAATTAAGAGAAATAAAAGAAACTGTAGACCCGTGGCCATCATCCTATCAGAATTGCCGCAGGTTTTCAGTAATGTTGACACGGCTAAGAACTGGTCACACTAAACTGACACATGGTTACCTGATGAGTAACCCCCATGCCCCTATACCTATGTGCGAAATATGTAATATACAAATAACAGTAAAGCATATTTTAAAGGTATGTCCAAAATACAGAATCCAAAGAGACATTTTATTTAGAAGATATTCCTTTAAAGATATACTGTCAGAAAATGACAAATTTTCACTTTTTAATATTTTAAAATTCCTTAAATTTAATCACTTATACGATAAAATATAAGATTCATAGAATAATTTATAATATATTCCTAATTAACTTAATTAGTTCTTAGATAAACATATGTCGCTAGGTTTAATGAAATTATTAGGGTTTAAATAGCTTGTCTAATCCTTCGGGCCAGCCCTAGGAGAGTTAATATTAACTCAGTGGTCTGGTTAAACTAACGTTGAAAAAAAAAAAAAAAAAATGACTTGGAGGAAATCAGATGGATTGACCGAATCTGGGCTATAACCTTCATAGAGGCCAGGGATGCTGGCGCATCCTACATTTCACGTTCCTGGATAGCTAAATACATTAAAAGAGATGAATCCTTTGTTAAAAGAGACTGGAACAAAAATCCATATGACTGTCATCACAAAAAGAGTGAGAATCTTGGAAGGCCTGAAGTCCTTTCTCAGGAGTCAAAAAGACATCATAGCTGAGGCAGTGGGTAGACCAAGAAAGTCTTTACGTAAATTGGCGCTCGAACTAGAAACAAAAAGGGGAAAGAATAGAAGTTATAGTGCGGAATATCGTGAGTTGCAAAAATCTGGTATCAAGCCATTTCAGCATATCAGCAAGCCCAACATCACTCAGCAACAGATAGAAGACCGTGCATGGTTTTGTGGTTCATTTCTTAAAGATCGGGATGAAGCTAACTTTCTCCATGTTGCTGCATCAGATGAATTCTTCATTTACACAGTCAGGAAGCCAAATCATAAAAATGACATCATTTGGGCTGCAAAGATGGATGATATCAGCAATGACTTGCGCTATCGCCAAGTTGTGAAATTTCCTGAATGTATGGGAATTTTTCTCTGTTTCACAGCCAAACGGTTAATGTGGATCATCAAAGAAAAAGGACAGTCATGGGATGGCGAATACTTCAGAGAAACTCTGCTTACTGGTGGAGTATTTCCTTTCCTCAAAGATCCTGAAAATGTGTTATCTGTTGAAGAAGTCACATTTTTGCATGATAAGGCACCATGTTTCAAGGCTCTTCAGACACAGGAGCTGCTTCGAAACAGTGGTATCGATTTCTTCTCGTCAAGTGAATTTCCAGGTAGCTTCCCTGACCTTAATGTGTGTGAAAACATTGGTAGTATCTTAAAGGATCATGTTGAAGCACGCACAGTGAACTATGATGGTATACCAAGCCTCGACGACCTGCAAAAAGAGGTGACCGAAGTGCTCAGGGAAATGGAGTTTGAGTCTCAGCTTTCTTCCGATTTGCTGAAATCATACCCCTCAAGAATGGAGGTTGTGGTACAGGCAGATGGAGGCCACACAAAATATTAAATACTCAGAGAGAAACTTAAACACCTGTTCCGAATTACTTTTGTTTTTGCCCATATCAGTTTTAGTTTATGCTGTAGAGGGGGCCTCTAATTTCAGAAACACCCAGTATAATATACAGTATATACATATATTTATATATATAAATATATATATTTATATATATATATATATATATATATATATATATATATATATATATATATATATATATATACAATTCAAAATTACTTATATCACTTGTGTGTGTGTGTGTATAAATGTCTATGCATATATGTAATGGATACATCTACACATTATAAATATTTCTAACTATGATACGGTGATGATGAAGTTGTGGAGAGAGAGAGAGAGAGAGAGAGAGAGAGAGAGAGAGAGAGAGAGAGAGAGAGAGAGAGAGAGAGAGAGAGTCAAGGCGTTGTTGTTGTTATGACAAAACGCTGAGGCAAGGTTATCTAAAGCAACCTGAGACACGGCAAAAAGTTATCGAGGTCGTATGATTAGTCTGTTGACAGTTTACCAATTTCTGTGTTTAATATCTGCAATTGTAAAACCAACATTTAGTAGTGTGTCAAGTCGGAAACGACAATCGATTATTTCATACCATAATATCTATCACTACTTTCACATTATCAACTAAAATGTTTGTATGGATTTTATCTTTGCGCATTCATGTATCTGTTCACACGCCACTAAAGTGAGTTAACACTCGAGATTATTTTTTTTTATTTTTTTCGTAGGAAAGTCAAAATACACCAAAAAAAGGATGTATTTTATTTAATACATCATTCTTATTTCCCAATAAGCGAGGTGCTTAAAGAAAAAAAAAGGCTCTCAATAATTGGTGGCAGCCGGTTAATTGGTTGCAGCCGGTTAAACCAGCAGCGGCTTGGCCTACATCATATCCTGTATCACCGCAATCTGAGCAAAAGACCTGGCGTATTTTTAAACAGTATCATAGCAGAAAACGTCTCTTTGAGATGTGTATATCTCGTAAATCATACTTAATGACGTATGAGAACGCTACATGCCTTCGCGACAAATTCCCGTCAACGTAATAGTTAGGGAACCCAGTGTCGTTTAATTCAAAACTTGCGCCCAAAAGGTTTGACTGCTTTAACCGACTGTATATGCAATAGGAATGACTCGGAGGGATTTCTCAAGTTTCGCATTCCTGGGGTTTGGAAGAAGGGACCCTTAAAAGGGAACCCTTCAGTTCCTTATAATTCAACTTCCGCGCCCATTCACGAAACTATGTGTACATATTAGAAACATATAGTAAAGAGCAATAATGCAACTTAAGAAGAAAACCTCATCAGCATTACCATTTAAGAATGGTAGTAATTGTGGTAATTAATTCCTTATCATTCAAATTTCGCGCCCAAAATAATTTTTCACTTCATAAGCTTTGTATGCTTAGGTACTATCTAAAAACACAACTTAAGAACAAATCTGACCTTGCATTACCATTTAAGAAGGGTCAAAAGTCAAATTATGAGCCCTGAAAGTCTTCATAATTCAAAATATTTGCCCACCATTCATGTTTAGTTTATAAGTTGTTCCTGCTGAACAGTCACTCAGAATGCAAGTCAAGAACAAAATTTCAATGGCACTACCATTTAGGAAGGGTATCAATAATAGTAATCATTCCTTATGATTCAAATTTTGCTCCCAAAATATTTCTTTATTTCATAGCCTTTGTATTTTTTTTACGGACTATAAAAAAACATAACAAATCTAACCTGGTGTTACCATCTAAGAAGGGTCAAAGATCAAATATGAACCCTGAAAGCCCTCATAATTCAAAATATCTACCTATCTTTCATATTAGTATTTAGTTTGTAAGTTGTTCCTGTTGAATATACATTTTGCAAGACGTCAACTGACACAGAACGTGTCAACTTGTCAAAAGACAGGATTCACGTAACTAAGAAAGACATTGTATTCAATGTTTATTCAGTGGGTTTACACAATTATGGTATTGGTTGGTTGGGTAAGGGGTACAGTTACTAACACAGGGGTGATTCAAGTGGGACCCATGAATTCTGTCCTAACAAAGATAATTCAATTTCTTTCTCTTGTCAAAAAAAGAAAATGCGTAGCTTCAAGATGGTGTCAGGCCCGTCTCTGCAGCTCATGTTGTTATTCCATAAGACAAGGTTTTAATTTTTTTTTAGTACTTGACATAATATTACGCACTTGTAATACTCGTATAGTGTTTCTTGACTGTGAAAACTTGCTGATTCTAGTGGTGTGATGCTGAATAGTGAAAACTACGTTGATAAAAGGATATCACGTGAGATATATTGTCAACCTAATATTTTTTTTTTTTATTCTGTGACGTAGTGCAATGTAAATAACGGTGTCAATAGGGGATGTACCGACGGTGGTGTACCGACATTCAGAGTACCACCAATTTAAATCTGAATACAATATGCAGTAAGCAGAAAACTCACAAGGTGTTTAATCACAAGTTTTACAGTCTGTGTCCTATTGTCATAATTCATGTCTTTATGGCGCCAAAAAGGACCCAGATACCAATGCATATAGGTTTGAAATTATCCATTGGACCTATGGAAAGACAAATGAAAACGACAGACCCTTCGACAAGTTGAAGTTCATTGACGCGAGCGCCATTCCTCCATGTTCAAGAGAGCTACTTCAACACATAAACCGTGCATCATTTGCGGCACGAATGTGGGCTACTACACACAATGCCATACTGGAAAAGGCGCCGTCAGTGGAAGATGGATGGGAAATAGAAGAATCAAGATACAGGATCATATGGTTCCAAGGTGACCAACTACCTGAAGTTCTCCACCCTAAGTTAAATGTCCCTGAGCTAAACGGTGATGAAAACTGAAACAGATCGAGATTGTGGAACAATGAAGGACCTTGATATGGATGAACAGGATGAATCGGAACAGAGTGATTCTGAGTCGAGGTTGATGATGATGATTAAGACTTTTGTGAATATTCTTTATTATATACAGTATGATCAATAGTGATCCATACATAGTGAAAACATGACATAGTGAATGATTTATATATACTATACGAGATCAAATCACTGCAGGATCAGCCTATGATTTAATAGTTACATTACAGTACTCTAGGTTAGTATTATGATTTGCTATGGTGAAGTGCTCATTCCTTCTTAAATGGTAATGCCACGTCCAATTTTGTCCTCAAGTTTTGTTTTATATATATAGTATTTAAGTATACAAAGCCAGTGAAAAAGAATTATTTTCGACACAAATTTTAGTTACAAGGAATGAGTTGCCAATATTGATACCCTTCTTAAATGGAAGTATCATCGAATTTTTGTTCTTAATTTGTATTGTTATAAATTATTATTCAACAGGAACAACTTACAAAATAAATATGAATGATAGGCGAATATTTTTAATTTTGAGAAATTTCAGGGTTCATATTTGATCTTTGACCCTTCTTAGATGGTAATGCCAGGTCAGATTTGTTATGTTCTTTTTTATAGTACCTAAGAATACAAAGCCCATCAAATAGAGAAATATTTTGGGAGCAAAATTTGAATCATAAGGAATGATTACTATTATTGATACCCTTCCTAAATGGTAGTGCCATTGAATTTTTATTCTTAACTTGCATTCTGAGTGACTGTTCAACAGGAACAACTTATAAACTAAACATGAACGATGGGCAAATATTTTGGATTATGAGGACTTTCAGGGCTCATATTTGACCTTTGACCCTTCTTAAATGGTAATGCAGGGTCATATTTGTTCTTAAGTTATGTTTTTAGATAGTACCTAAGCATACAAAGCCTATGAAACAAAAATATATTTTGGGCGCGAAATTTGAATGATAAGGAATTAATTACCACAATTACTACCATTCTTAAATGGTAATGCTGATGAGGTTTTCTTCTTAAGTTGCATTATTGCTCTTTACTATATGTTTCTAATATGTAGCCTACACATAGTTTCGTGAATGAGCGAGGAAGTTGAATTATAAGGAACTGAAGGGTTCCCTTTTAAGGGTCCCTTCTTCCAAACCCCAAGAATGCGAAACTTGAGAAATCCCTCTGAGTCATTCCTATTGCATATACAGTCGGTTAAAGCAGTCAAACCTTTTGGGCGCAACTTTTGAATTAAACGACACTGGGCTCCTGAACTATAATCACTGCTGTTGATTACACAAATACAGAACTCTTAAATTTTATCTGAATGACAGAAGAGAGTGTTAAAAGCGTTCACGAGCAATTCCCGTCACATTCATAAGTGCTCCTACTGATAAACAAGAAGACATTCCCAAACGACGGTTGGTACTGCATCCTGTTGGACAAGAATCAAAACACCAAGGGAATCAAGAAGCCGTTTCCTGTAACGTGTTTTCGTCGCCTGTGATCGACAACAATCTTTCACCACAAAAAAAAAAAAAAAAAAAAAATTGGAACGAGTTACGAATGTTGAAGAAAAACCCATCCTACTTCTAATTCCTCTCGTTTTTCAAAGTTGTCTGAGTCCTGCTGTGAAGATTTCCATATCAAACAGATGCCTGTGTCTCTTACAATCAAGTCGTGTTGATCATCAGCGCCAACCTATTTCTTCAGAGGAAGTGGGGCTGCTAGCCCGACGGTCTTCCAGCGATTCTCCCATATAAACCACAGCTAAGTCTAATTATTTCTTAGTCTTTGGGGTTGAGCAGTAGAGAGTAGCCTTAAGGCTGCGTCCACACGATCTTGTTCGACGAACTTTGTCCAGTGTGACATCAGAGGCGGGCAAAGTTCTGACTTGCTCGCTGTTTCTCCGCTTCTGACGTCACATCGGACAAAGTTTGTCGAACAAAGCTGGATCGTGTGGACGCAGCCTAATTTAGCAAACTGTGCCCTGTAGTCAGAGATCTGATCTGTAAGTCCATCCCCATAAGCTTTTTTATTTTCTTTTAGGAAGTGAATATTTTAACTTAGGCTTTTTCTTGTTAGGAGAATTTCTTTTCTTTTTAGAAACATATGAGGTTGCGCTCAAAGCAAGTGTATGCGCATAATTCCTTAGGGAGACCAAATAGAAGTAGAGGTAATACTAGGCTTAGCGGTAACTTAAGAAATTCTGACAACATGGCCACAGGTGCAGGCGAAAGTTCAGGTGCAGGGCCAGACCCATACGCAAAAAAACATATTGACAGTCGTGAATACTCGATCAGCTATAGTGCTTTTGAATTCAAGGCTTAGTCAACGGTCAGTTGACTAAAGGGGTCGAAGGTTGGATCACATCCACTAATGCCCACTTAAACTCTAAAAAAATAGTAGATGCCGTTATTCAGTTGCAAGAGGCTAGATCATTTATTGATTACATTAAGGGTGGCTCAGGGTCGTGGTTACGCCCGATTTCATTTCAGGCTTGCAAGACTTGGGACGACTTTAAGGGTACTTTACGAAAGGTATACGGTACTGAGTCCGAGCTGGATGAAGTCCTAGCCTTGAGGAGTATCTATAAAATAGCAAATAAGAAATGCTTATCACCAAACTGACGGTACCGCCCTCATCGCAGATAGATATAATGAGTGGTATTCACAGCTACTAGTTC
The DNA here is from genome assembly GCF_040412425.1 of Macrobrachium rosenbergii. Lineage (NCBI taxonomy): Eukaryota > Metazoa > Arthropoda > Malacostraca > Decapoda > Palaemonidae > Macrobrachium > Macrobrachium rosenbergii. The sequence goes on from NC_089742.1 coordinate 94,843,206, forward strand.
CTCTTGGGACCATGGTAACATGATGCAAACCACAGACGTGTGCCATCTAATGCACCTTGCAGTAGTGACTGGTGTGCTGCCAGACAGCTCAGTACGTTGTTTCGATGTCAAAGTCGATAGAACCTCTAGTGAAGTGACAATTCAAGATCAGATTACGAGGCATATGTCTAAATGTCCACATTTAGATCCAACAGTTATATCTAGCATTGAAAATAATCAAGTTAAGCAGGCTATTGCAGGTACAACTGCAGCACAACACGTTAATGCGGTTAGCTCCGCCAACCAGCAAAGGAAATGCTTTAATTGTAACCGTACTGGTCACTATAAAAGTGACTGTAGGACTAAATACTGTAGTATTCATCAGTCCACTTATCATAATTATCAGAATTGTAAGCAAAGTCAGAACAATCAAAATGTGAATAAAAGCAATCGGAATAATACCAATACCGGTGGTGTATCATATCTACAGGTACTATTAATAAGAAAAACACAAATCAAAATCAGTATCAGAAAAAGAAATATCAGGGAAAGAAAAGTCAAAACGACAAACAGGGGCAATCTAATGTGTACATGGTCCAGGATCAAAATAGTTCACAGAAGTTTCCCAGTGTCAAGGAGAAAACCTTGACAACTTAATGGTCCGTAAGGCTAAGACTAATAATGTTGAGTTGCATATAAGTAATACTGTATGTTGAATACATTGTCTGATCAGTGTGCTGATCAGGAAGATACAAAGGAGTGTGGTAATAATTGTAATTTATCAGGTAATCATTCAGTTTTAGACATGACTAGAATTCTCACACTCATTTATAGGAATGTAGAGGAAAGACCTGTTATTAAAGCAGTAAACATTATAAAGCTTTTACCTTGTTCCTAGATAATTTGACGGATTTAAAATCTCATCATTTACAGTTTCCAGATTTTCTCACAGAGAAGACTAATGTTAAACTGACAGGCATAGGAAATAACAATTAAGATATTGTGGATACTATCAGAATTCAGTATGACAGGTAAAATTCTTTTTACTGACGATTTTATTGTACTAAATGGGATTATTATGTATCCAGTAGTCATTCTAGGCTATCCGTCAATGTCTAAGAATAATACTGTTATGGTTCCAGCCAAGCGTGGTGTTTTTATTAAAGGGAAATTTGTAAAATCATCTCACACCTTAAAAACAAAATCAGATCATAAGGACGTACCAGAGGAAAAAGTTCCATTGAAGAGCCGATTAGTGTTTGGAATGTATCAGAAATTAATGAGGCAACTCAACATATTTCCTTTTCGCAGATAATTGCTAGTTTAAAACAGTATATATAACCAAATGTACCTTCATACATCCTTGTTACTGCTAAAAAGCTCTTACCTGGGTCTGAGATCGTGGTATTAAATTAATCAATTAAGGTTCATGGTTTATCTGCGACCGAAGCACTTTACACGGTTGACAGCAACCACCAAGCTGTGGATGAAGTTTTTGATCACCTTAACAAGGAATTAATAATAAATGAAAATACACCCTTGATGGTTGTGGAGGTATTTATCACTGGATTCTGTCAGTAGCAGAAGTAGAAAATGATCACCTGACAACTTAAATTCAATAAAAGATAACTTGATGGAGGATGCAAAAGACGTAAATGTTCGGAAAAATTTCGAGGAATTGCTAACAAAATATAGTGATATATTCACTATTACCAGTGGCTGCTTAGGTAAAACTATATATTGTAATCAAACATCAGATAAGATTGAGCGACCCAAATAAGATCATTTATGTTCCTTCCTACAGACTTCCCATGAAGTTCCAAAATGAAATAAGAGAGGAAGCAGAGAAAATGCTTAAAGAAGGCGTAATAAAGAAATCTGTCAGTCCATATAATTTTTCATTATTGTTGTCCATAAGAAAGATCGCACTTGGTGGATTTGCGCGGACTTTCGCAAATTCAACTAGGAGACACTTTGAGACAGATTTCCTGTGCCTTGTGCTGGAGGAGAGTAGTACACAATATAGAACATTTAGCAACTCCAGGGGCCATTTTGAATTTTTGAGGATGCCATTTGAGCTGCGTTGTGCACCTATGACCTTTACGAGAATGATTAACTTAGTTTTTGGAGATATGTTGGGCGAGATCCTTCATGCTTATACGGATGATTTAGTTATATTTTCAATTACACTTCAGGAACATCTTAGGAAAGTGGAATTAGTTTTCCGAAGATTAAGGCAGTAGGCTATAACCTAAAAGTAAAGTTATCAAAATGTGATTTTTACAAGGATGAACTGCTATGCTTGGGCTTTATTGTTTCAAAGGATGGGTTAAAAGTAGTACATGACTAGATTTCAGCTATTGAGAGATTTCCTGAACCCACCTCAGTGAAAGGTGTCCACAACAGTTTCTAGATATGGCTGGTTATTATAGGCGACTTGTATATAATTATTCAGCAATCGTAAGAACTTTAACTGATCTGGCAAGAAAATCAACTGACCTTAAATGGGATGTCCAACGGCAGTCAGCTTTTAACACTCTGAAAGAGAAAACACTGTCCGCACCAATTTTGATTTTCCCAGATTAATTAAACATCAGTAGCACGGTTTACAGTGCTACTGATGCTTCTAATTATGGGGTAGGCAGTGTCCTGCTATAATGGAAAAATGATAAATTACACCCCATAGCATTCTATTCTAGGAAGATGAAACCTGCTGAGAGTAAATATGCTGTAATTGGCAAAGAGGCACTTGCCGTTGTATGTTCTTTATGCAATTTTAAATATATCAGATATGGCAATGGTTTCATGTGTTGACAGATCACAAACCTCTTCGTGGCTTCTTTAAGGGTTTTAATTTCAGTCCCAAAAGGATGAGATGGCATATGATAATACAAGATTTTGCTGCTAAAATAGGGTATGTTCCTGGCAAGACTAATATAATCGCTGATGCATTATCCAGGAACCCAGTGCCATCTCATACACATAATCTTTCTGGATTTGATGATGATATATTGACGTTACATACTGTTAATGTTAATGTTACTAAAGAGAATCAAATAACCTCAGAATCAACAGATAATTCTGCAGATACTTAGACTGGAGTCATGATGTTCTACTAAGAGAACAAATGCAAGATGACAAGTTGAATAAAATAATAGATACACTAAAAGGAGATTATTAAATCTTCTTAGCCTAATGAGGAATCACTGATAAGCTTGCATATTTGTTGAACATTTGATGTCACTTGACTATATGGGAACTACACATGAAGTTCTGGTCAGTTTTTACACATCCCCGGCTACCTGAATATTCGCGGTTCTTTTTCTAAACAAACGCCTCCCAAACTTACTACTTCACACAGTTATTTAAAGTAATGATGATGGTACATTATCATCATCATACATTTGAGGGTTATCAACAAGACCATGTTTTGCTTGGTAGATGTCAGGAGACAGCAATTTAAAAAAAGATGAATTTCTAGTTACTTTCCTCCCATTATATTCAGCTGTTATCATTGTACTGTTCTTTGACACTACAGTATGAGGATCAGGTAAAAATGGAGGTTGAAGCTTACCCTTAACACTGTTTTTAACTAAAACTTTATCTCCTACATTAATATCTCTATGACATACCCTTTTCTTTTTTTCATAATCATTCTTCATTTTCATCTTTCCACTAGCATCAGCTTTCTCAATGTTAAAAGCATCATCTACATTTACTGGTTCTGGTAAGGATGTTCTAAAACTTCTTTTAAACATTACAGATCCTGGAGCCTTCTTTGTTGTGCTATGAGGTGTGGCTCTGTAGTTCTTAAGAAATGCACTCAAATTACTTTTCCAATTCATATTTTAACACTGAGAGGTCCTGACATCCTTTAAAATGGTTTGCATACACCTTTCTACCTCTCCATTGGCTTGCTGCCATAATGGTGTTATTTTCCTTTGGTGAAAACCTTGCTCCTTACTAAAATTTTTAAAGTCAGAACCTTGAAAAGGAGAACCATTGTCACTTTTCAACACATTGGGAACCCCAAAAATACTAAAAATTCTCTCTAATGCTGGTAACACTGTGGTTGATGCTGTAGACTTTACCACTTCAACAACTGGATACCTACTATACAGTGAACCCCCGTATTTGCGGGGGATGCGTTCCAGACCCCCTCCCCCCCGCGAATAGCTCGAATCCGCGAATGCTTACAACGCCCCTCTAAAACCGCTTATACCTGTCTACCATGAAGGGTCAAACACCAAAGTATGCCTAAAAATACCAGCCTACATCAAACATACATTAAACGGTTACCTTATTACTATATTAATCTTTGAAATGATACTATTAATATAATTTCCAAGCCATCTTAAACATTTTATCACTACATTTATACATACATACTGTATGGCTTACAGCTGTAGGTGAAAATAATCCAGTCCCCCCTACGTATTCAGCCCACACATTTTCTTTCATACAGTTACAAGCCGTCCCGTTTTCTTTTCGGGAAACATTGGTATTTACGTAAACGTAATTCACAAAAAGAGAGACAAAAAAATTAGAAAAATTTATGCACATTTTAAAAAATTTAATACTACTTATATATTAAGATTACTACATACGTAAATCATACGGGTACTCACCAGCAATGAATGTTGATTAAAGATGATGATGATGAATTAGCTGTGCAGTGTGATGAATGACGATGAAGATATGACTGCACAGCAAAGCAGAGGAGTTACAACTCATCTGAGGGTACCTCTTCACCTTCAGGAGGCGCTTCAGGAGGCACTTCTTCAGTTGATTTGGGAGGCACTACTTCAGGTGATTGGGGAGGCACTTCTTCAGGCGATTCGATAGGCATTACTTCGGGTGATTTGGGAGGCTTTGGAGGGGCCTTCTTCATCCATTTGATGAACATGGTGATAGGCAGCTACTGTCGCTGCTTTTTTATGGTGGTGAGGGTTTGATTATAGGGCTCCCATGCTGAATCAAGGATGTTTGAAAACTTTGAGCGTTCCATAAAAGGATCCCATGTTTAAACATACTCCGGCGTATCCTTAATCATTCTCTTAATGTAGGACAGACGTTCCAAAGTCAGGCAGCTCTCCTCTTCCTCCTGCTCCTCCCCTGAACCTGGCATATCTTCTTCCTCACTGGCAGACTTCGTCAGCTCTTCCAAATCCTGGTCCGTCAGGGGGTCAGAGTGAACATCAATAAGGATGCCGATTTCATCCTCGGTGATGTCCTCGAAGCCTTCCCCACCTAGAATCCTCGCCAGCTGGACAGCCTTATTAATGGCCGAATGTTGAATTTCTTCAGGAAAGAAGCCCCTGTAATCATGTACACACTCCAGCCACAACTTGTTCCAGCATGCGTTCAGGGTCTCCTTCATGTCATGTGGCAATCGTGAATTTACGCCAACATTCTTTTAGCGTAAATTCACTGTCACTGTCCATTGCATTTACAAGGTGCTGGAGGGAGTTCTCGGTATAGAGTGCCTTGAAGGCATGGATCACTCCCTGGTCCATAGGCTGGAGGAGAGAGGTGGTGTTGGGAGGGAGGAACTCAAACTGGACTCCCTTGTAAGAATGATCAATAGGGTGGCCACCAACATTATCCATAATCAGCAACACCTTGAACTCCATGGCCAAGTCGTTTAGGTATTGCCTAACTTGAGGGATGAAGCTCTGATGGAACCAGTACTCTGTGAGGACTTTGGTGATCCAGGCCTTAGGGTTATGCATCCAGAACACAGGAAGCAATGCCTTGTTCTTATTCTTGAGGGCCCTGGGGTGCCAGCCTTGTAAATGAGGCCTGGTTTAAGCATGAAACCAGCTGCATTCCCACACATGATGAGGGTAACCCTATCCTTCCGGGCCTTGAATCCTGAGGCTTTAGCTTCGTCCTTCATGAGGTATGTCCAGGAAGGCAACTTCTTCCAGAACAGGCCAGTCTCATCCATATTGAACACCTGTTCTGGATGGTAGCCCTTCTCCTCGATGATCTTCTTGAAGGCCTCCGGATATTTCGTAGCTGCTTCAATGTCTGCAGATGCTGATTCCCCATGCAGAGTAACAGACTTTAGGTGGAACCGCTTTTGAAATCGGTGGAACCACCCCTTGCTGGCCTGGAAACCTTGAGGCGCTGATGATGATCCTGCTTGGGGCAATTCCCCCTCTTCTTCTTCTGCTGGTTCATCAAAGCCTAAGAATTCTAATTCGCCTTCTTCAACATGTTCCTCTGCCTGTACTACGTCGTCGCCCTCCTTAGCAGCTGATAACTGCTGGTAGAGTTGTCGCGCTTTCTCACGAATGATGTTGGAGTTGAGGGGCACGGTTTTCTTCCGGCAGTCCTTTATCCAGATTGCCAGAGCAGATTCCATCTTCACGATTGTTTTATCCCGCACTGTCGAAACTGTATTTGCACTACCGAAGTAGCTCATACTCACAGACTTGCGTATCTCCGCCTCTTTCTTCTTGATATATCTCACTGTGCTCTCACTAACACTGAAATGTCGGCCAACCTCAGCAAAACTTTTGCCCTCCTTTAACATGTCAAGAAGTTTCACCTTCTCCTCGAGTTTCATAACAGTCTTCTTTCTTTTAGACTCTTTGCCAGAAGGCTTTGAAGGAGCAGGGCGTCTTTTAGGAGGCATTTTAGGGCCTAATACCGCTGATGCACAAAGATAAAAAATCCAAACGGACAGACGCACGGTTTCACATGGTAAGAGGATGCTGCGAATTACAGTACGCACAACTGAGGAGGATGCCGTGGAGCGGTCTCCCAGAATTCTGTGTTAGCGAGTTGGTTGTGAATGTTCAGCCAATCAGCGCCAAGGAAAAAGAATGGTGCTTCTGGATTGGCTGCTTTGCAGATGACAGCCAATAGTGTGTCGAGTATCACTGGTCCTGGGTACACAGCGTCCAGCATCGCAAGTTCTTTATATTTGCAGAGAGGTGGCTTGGGTGAAGCACTTTTAAGAAAAACAAATATATGTTATTGAAATTTTGCTGTGTTTACGTTAATATATTACAGTACTGTAATATTTGAAAATTAGTAAATCGTTTTTCAACTTACAAAATGTACTTACAGTGGTCATTAATATATACTTAGTACATACATGAAAATGCTACGTACCACAGATGTAAACATATGTACCCTGCAGCATTCCTATTGTCTTACGTATTTTAGATATGCTCTACATACTACCCGTAGTACTGTACTGTACTATGTATCATCCTAAAACACTTTTTGTACGTAATATTTAAAAATCATCCTACAACAAAACATTTTATAAAATGTACGTACTGTATGCGCAGAAGATCAGTGTTAGTATATGTACGTGCAACCAGTAGTACCATGCATATACTGTAGCGGCAAATTATCGGCAAATGACCCAATATAACCCGTTTTATTGCTATCTCACGTTTGTGTGTTTTGCGTGTACAGTACTATGGCCTAAAAATATTTTTTGAAATCGTGCATTAAGATGTCCTCTGAATGCTCTGCTTCTTCTAAGGTCTCTGGCCAATAGCCTACAATTACTGTAATGACTGATGAGAAGAAAGTACTGTAGATATGATTGTTTTGTTAAGAGAGGGCAAAAGTCACGGAGTAGCAGCAGCCCATTACAGCATGACATTAATTGCGGTCACCTGCATTGAGCGTGAACAAGGCAAAATACTCATGCAGCCCTACTGTACCACCTTTGTTGCCATGTTCAAATACCTTAACATGACAGCGCCTCCCGTCATTCATCATACTGCACAGCTAATTCATCATCATCATCATCTACAGCATACTGAAATCAACATTCATCACCAGTTACTACCTGTATGATTTAACTTTATTATTCATTATTATTAAGTACCCAGTGTAGTATTACATAATATTATTATTTAATTTCTATTACTATTATATGTACAGTACTGTAGTACAGTATTATTATTGATTTACATGATTATTTAATGTTACAGTATTATACAATAAATATGAAAATACAGAATATTGCTATACGAAAAAGACAAAAAATATCTGCATCCGCGAATATGGAGGTTCCTGCAAATATTTTTATAGATATGTTTCACAGAAAAACCCGCAGAATGAGTGAGTTTCCTGCGAAAATTTTTTAGATTGGTTCCAAAGAAAAACCAGCAAATGGGTGAAAACGCGAATATGGGGAGTTTACTGTAATCATCAATAACTACAAGTAAATATTCCTGTGATGGGTGAATTGGCCCACAGAAATCAACAGAAATTTTTTCCCACACTCCATCTGGAAGTACTGAGGGAAACAAATTCTCTCTCTTGTCCTCATGTGTGCATGCCTGACACGGGAGACAATTCTTAATTTTCTGCTGTACCTTATCATCTATCTATGGAAACCAAACCTTTTCTCTTAATAGCTGCTTGGTTTTAACAATGCCTTGGTGTCCTACATGAGCAATATCTATCACCTTCTCTTTTAATGTGCAAGGAATGACAATCCTTGAGCCCCTTAAAACTATACCATGGTCCATACATAAAGAAAGTTCTTGCCTAATCCTGTAAAACATTGTGAACCTCCTATCATTCTCTTTCTTTCTCATAACATCCCATTTGTTAGTCTTAATAGCTTCTATGACCTTCTCTAAAGTCTTATCTTATTTGGTTTCCATTTCAATTTTCTCTAAACTTAAGGATTTTGGACTGCTTTTGTCATAATGTATTTCACAAACTCCTTAGTTTCTGCTTCCTTGTGTAAGGAAGGCTGTGAAACTGGATGCCTAGACATATAATCAGCTGGATTGCTTTTCCCTAGCTTGTAAATTACTGTGAAGTCATATGGCATTAATCTTAAATTCTACCTTTCTAACCTTACTGTTAATTTTGCTGTTGGACTATTGAAAATTTTTACTAAGGGCTGGTGATCAGTAATTACATTAAAAGATTTTCCGTACAAGTAAATAAGAAACCTTTCAACAGAATATACTATAGCCAAAGCTTCACACTCAGTTTGCAAGTACTGCTGCTCTACCCCTGAAAAGGATTTACTGGCATAATTAATAATCTTTGTTTCCCCATTTCAGTCTTCCTGCACTAGTAAAGTACCAATTCCTACAAGGGTTGCATCCACAATAAGAGAAATCTCTTTTTAGGGTCAAAATATGCCATGGCCTCAGAACCCGTTAACCTACTCTTAATTTCCTCAAAACTTTGCTCTTGGGCAGCTTCCCATTTCCCCATTTCCACTGAACATCCTGTTTAGTTAAATCTCTTAAAGGCTTTGAAATTGTACTCAAATCAGGTACAAACATGAGCAATAATTAGACATTTCTAGAAAACTCCTAACTTCACTAGCATTATTAGGTCTTTGGGCATTCTTAATTGCCTGTACAGTAAACCCCCCGTATTCGCGTTCTCATGGTTCGCGGACTCACGCATTCGCGGGTTTCTCTGTGGAACATATCTAGCCATCATTCGTGGAAAATTCGCCCAATCACGGTATTTTTCACTGAGAAATATTCACTAATTACTGTTTTGTTCATGAGACTTACCTGTCAGATATATATATATATAGCTGTATTCTCCGAAGTCCGACAGAATTTCAAAAACTCACGGCACACGCAGTGGGGCCAGGTGGTTAGTACCCATTCCCGCCGCTGGGAGGTGGGTATCAGGAACCATTCCCATTTTCTATTCAGATTTTCTCTGTCGCCGGTACTGTCAACATCTGTTTTCAGTACCTCCGTCTTTGGATTTCGTAAACTCGTTATTTTCCACTTAAGTATTCTATTTGACTTTTGGTTTTTGACTTTGGATTGTGGATTGGCATACGCTTTTGTGGACTGTTTTTGGATTTGCTTTTGATTGCTCTTTGGATGATGTCTGGATCTAGTTCTGCTAGCTTCAGAGTATGTTGTGTGAATGAGTGTAAGGTGAGGCTACCGAAGGCTTCGGTAGATCCTCGCACTGTATGCATGAGGTGTAGGGGGCAGGTTTGCTTGATAAATGATCGCTGCAAGGAGTGTGAGACTTTGCCGGATGCAAGCTAGAAGGTGTATGATGCCTATGTACGCAAGTTGGAGCGTGATAGGATCAGGAGGTCTTCCTCCAGGAGTGCTAGTGAGAGTCAGGGTATTAATTCCTCTCCTGATAACCCTATTGTAGACGTAGTATCACCTAACCCTGTGGTTTTGCCTTCGAGCGCTGAGGTTGTGTCTCATGAGGGTATGGCCCTGACGGAGATTATGAACACCATCCGTGCTCTGGAATCGAAAGTGATTTCTCTTCAAAGGGCAGTTAAGTGTAGTGATCCCCCTAGTGTAGTGGAGGGGGCGTCAGATCGGCCCCATAACGCTTCTAGGCCTGGACCTCTGTCAGACTCCCAGGACTCAGGGAGAGGGCAAGTCGAAAGCCGTAAGAGGGTTACGGGGCTTCCCACCGATCTGGCGCCCTTCCTTTTTTAACCTGTTGACGCTTCCCAGGCTGCCAAGGATCGTGCCCGTGCACGTATCCTGAAGGACTGCTTCTCGTCCTCCGAAGGCGTCCTCCCGCACAAGGGGTGGAACTCTCGGAAGGACTCTCCCCCGAGAAGGAGACCTCTCCGTCCAAGAGGATTCTGCTGGACATACAGCGTCAGTTGGCTTCTCTCCTTGCTGAGAGGGAAGCAGAGCCGCGTCGTCGACGCAAGGACTCGAGGCTGCCTGTCAAGAGGTCCAGGAAGTCCCCCTCTCCTGCGCCTCTTTCGTCTTCACCGTCACCTGCTTCGTCTCCCAGTCGTGCTCACCGCTCGCTGGATTGCCATCGTGACGCTCGGCTGCAGCGTGACGCTCCGCAAGCAGCTATCCTGGATGCTTCTGTAGCTGCTTGTCAGGACGCTCCTCTCGCTGCCATGCAGGACGCTCGGCTGGACGTTCGGCTGGACGCTCGGCTGGACACTCGGATGGACGCTCGACAGGACACTCATCAGGACGCCTCTTTGGTTGCTCGACGTGATGCTTCAGAGCAATCAAAGACTGCGGGGAAGCGAAGATCCCATCTGCGTGTTGGACCGCAAGGCCTTCGTTCTCCCAAAGGTCTTGGGAGACTCTCTGGTTTCTCCCATTGAAGAGGGAGAAGTCTCTTGTGAGTCGGAGCCTGCAGACCTTGAGCAGCCTCCTACTTCCTCGTCTCTTCGGACTACCAGGTGTTAGCCGGTCTTCTCAAGGACTTGTTTGGCAACAAGTTCAAACCCTCGGCTCCTCTCTCTCCTCCTTCACAGTTAGCTTCGTCCAAAGACGAGGAGAGCGCCTGGGGTTTGTTAAGATGACTTCGTCTCTGGCGACGAAGAAGGCCTTCAAGAAGGTTAACACCTGGATGGAGGAAAGGAAGACCCAAGGCAAGACTTCTTTGCCCTGCCTCCGTCCAAGCTGAGCGGCAAGGCAGGTATGTGGTGCACGAGACCGGAGAGGACGTCGGCTCAAGAGTTCTTTCCGTCCCAGGAGACTTCGCTAGCTTGGTCGACGCGCCAGAAGGTCCCTCCTCTCTGCAGCCAAAGTGTCGTGGACTATGTCGGAGACGGATCACCATTTGAAGGGACTGTTTCGAACCATGGAGGTCTTCAATTACCTGGACTGGTGTTTGGGGGCTCTAGACGTCAAGATTAGAAGTCCCGACTCGATCAGCCTGGGGGAGCTGTCCAGCGTGTTGAACTGCATGGACAAGGCCGTCAGGGATGGCTCGGAGGAACTGGCTTCCCACTTTTCGTATGGGCCTCTTGAAGAAGAGGGCCTTGTACTGTAACTTTACAGCAAAGTCAGTTTCCCCGTCGCAGAGGGCAGAATTGCTGTTCGCCCCGTTGTCGAGCCATCTCTTCCCCCAGTCCTTGATCAAGGATCTCGCCGCCAGCTTGAAGGAGAAGGCCACTCAAGACCTCTTGGCCCACTCATCAAGACGCCCGGCAGTCCCTTTGACGTCGTCGTCGGGTCAGACCTCCAGGAAGCAGAAGCCCTTTCGTGGAGGAGCTTCTTCCTCGAGATCGTCTTCCCGAGGAAGAGGTCTTTCCAGAGGCGGAGCCCTGCCTAAACCTAGGGGCAAGAAGTGACTTGCAGCACCTCCAGACACCTGTAGGAGCCAGGCTTCTTTCGTTTGCGGGCCCTGGAGAGCAAGAGGGGCGGACACCTGGTCCCTCGAAGTTATCGAGAGAGGATACAAGATCCCCTTTCTCGACACGCCACCTCTGTGCACATCGCCCAGGGATCTGTCGCCCTCCTACCATCAAGAGAAGCAACAGATCCTTTTCAAGCTATTAGTGCAAATGCTCGAGAAAAGAGCTGTGGAGCAAGTCCTGGAGCTGGACTCCCAGGATTCTACAACCGACTGTTCCTAGTTCCGAAGCAGTCGGGAGGATGGAGACCAGTCCTAGATGTCAGCAGACTGAACCGCTTCGTGGTGAAGGAGAAGTTCACGATGGAGACGTCCCAGTCTGTTCTAGGAGCATTAAGACCAGGAGATTGGATGGTCTCGCTGGACCTTCAGGATGCCTACTTTCACATCCCCATACATCCCCAGTCGAGGAAGTACCTGAGGTTTGTACTCAGGGGACGGGTGTTCCAATTCAGAGCTCTTTGCTTCGGGCTAAGCACAGCCCCTATGATCTTCACGATCATCATGAAGAATGTGGCGAGATGGCTTCACTTAGCGGGCATACGAATCTCGCTTTACCTGGACGATTGGCTCATTCGAGCCTCTTCGCAGTCAAAGTGTCTGGAGGACCTGAAATCGACTTTGGAGTTGACGAAGTCCCTAGGACTTCTAGTAAACGTAGAAAAGTCCCATCTGATCCCGACGCAGTCCATCGTGTATCTGGGGATTCAGATGGATTCAGTGGCTTTTCAAGCTTTTCCGTCCCAGGAACGACAGCAATGCTTAGAAAAAGTCTCATCCTTCCTGGGAAGGAAACATGCTCAGTGAGGGAATGGATGAGTTTGCTGGGGACCATTTCCTCGCTGGAGAAGTTTGTTTTCCTGGGAAGACTGCATCTCAGACCACTCCAGTTTTTCCTGGCGGAAAACTGGATAGACAAGGAGGATCTAGAGGAGACCCTGAGGATCTCTCCCGTCGTCAAGGATCACCTGAGGTGGTGGCTCGACCCCTCGAAGTTGGCAGAAGGGTTTCTCTACACCTTCAGAGCCCGACCTAGTGTTGTTTTCTGACGCGTCCAGGGAGGGATGGGGAGCAACACTAGAGGGGGAGGAAGTGTCAGGCACCTGGAGAGGGGAACAGGTGTCCTGGCACATCAATCTCAAAGAGTTAGGGGCGATTCTGCTGGCCCTGCAATTCTTCGAGAGCCAAGTATCAGGCCGAGTGATACAGGTAAACTGGGACAACACCACAGCCCTGGCATACCTCAAGAAACAGGGAGGAACTTGCTCCCGGTCCCTGTTTGTCCTAGCGAAGGAAATCCTGCTTTGGGCCCATGCTCGGGGGATCACGATCCTTACGAGGTTCATGGCAGGAGTGGAGAATGTCCACATGGACCTTCTCAGTCGGCAGCGCAACTTCCGCCGACCAAGTGGACCCTTCACGAGGAGGTGTGTGTCAGGAGCTGTGGAGGTTATGGGGACGTCCCTTGGTGGATCTCTTCGCGACGTCCAGGACAAAGAGGCTTCCTCTATACTGCTCTCCCTGTCTAGATCCAGGAGCAGTAGCAGTAGATGCCCTCCTCTGGGATTGAAGGGAATAGATCTCACGCCTTCCTCCCTTCAAGATTCTGGGAGGTCATCAGGAAGTTCTTTCCAGCGTCGGAAGGGACGAGGATGACGTTGATCGCCCTTTTGGCCAGCGGCAGAGTGGTTCACAGAGGTCATGGCCTTCCTGGTGGACTTCCCAAGAACGCTCCCCTGAGAGTCGATCTGCTCAGGCAGCCCCACTTCGAAAGGTACCACAAAACCCTCCCGCTCTGAGTCTGACTGCATTCAGACTATCACGAAGTTGGCAAGAGCGAGGGGTTTTTCAAGAGCAGTGGCAAGGGCTATCGCCAGCGCCAGGAGGCCCTCCTCCAATGTGGTATACCAATCAAAGTGGGCCAATTTCAGGAAATGGTGCAGAAGCAAGGGGATTTCCTCAACCACGACCTCTGTGCCGCAGATAGCAGACTTCCTGCTTCATCTTAGGGAGAAGGAAAAGCTGGCAGTCTCGACAATTAAAGGATATAGAAGTATGCTGTCGGCAGTCTTCAGACATAGAGGTCTAGACTTAGCTGACAACAAGGATCTTCACGATCTCTTAAGGTCCTTTGAGACTGCTAAGGTACTTTCAGCCGAGGACACCTTCCTGGAACCTGGATGTCGTCCTGAAATTTTTGATGTCGGATACATTTTGAGCCTCTTCATTCGGCATCGCTCAAGAATGTGACAAGGAAGGCTATTTTCCAACTGCTCTGGCGACAAAAGAGAGTTAGTGAAGTTCAAACCTTCAGCAAGCACATAGGCTTTAGAGGGCATAATGCCGTATGCTCCCTAAGCCCTATGTTTCTCGCCAAGAACGAGAATCCTTCTACCCCTTGGTCCAAGAGTTTTGAGATCAAGGGTATGGCAGAAATTCTTGGGCAAGAATCAGAGAGAGTCCTGTGCCCTGTCAGGGCTCTCAAATTCTACCTAGACAGGACGAAAGGAAGTCGAGGCCCGTCGGACAATCTGTGGTGTTCTGTCAAAAGGCCGGACTTGCCATGTCCAAGAATGCTCTGGCATTCTTTTTAAGAAACACGATCAAGGAGGCTCATTCTACCTGCCAAGACAGCGACATGAGACTTCTGAAAGTCAAGGCTCACGAAGTGAGAGCCATTGCGACCTCGGTGGTTTTCAGAAGAACATGTCCTTTAGCGATCTTCTGGGTACCACCTTCTGGTGAAGTAATTCGGTGTTCGCTTCACATTACTTGCGGGACGTGAAGACGACATACGAAGACTGCTATTCGCTAGGACCATACGTTTCCGCAGACACAGTGTTGGGGCAGAGAGCGATACTCATCCTACCCTTTAGAGGTTAGGAAGTATTTTTTAATCTTGATTTTGTGTTTTATGGTTGTTGGGTTGGCCACTGGAGGTGGACGTCCCAGTCGTTAGCTTATGTTAGGTTTAATGACTTAGATAGGCTCGTTTCAGGTGGTTGGTCATTGCTCCTTTTGCCCTCACAGTATGGTCTTATGATCTAGTCCCATTGTGGTCACGCCCCCGTGGACAGATCATCTAGAACTCACCAGCTATATAGGTCACTACCTTGCTGGAGACTCTAGTAAAGCAGAAGCAGGCTTGGGTGACAGTATCACCAAGTCAGCTATGCTAACAGGTAAGGAACCAAGGCGTCAATCGCCTACATATATTTGTTTCCTAAATCCTATTCTGTCTCTTCCCACCTCCAATGGTGGGATTCAGCTATATATATATATATATCTGACAGGTAAGTCTCATGAACAAAATGATATTTTAATGATAAAATAAAGTTTGTTCATACTTACCTGGCAGATATATATAATCATAGTGCCCACCCACCTCCCTCTGGAGACAGTGGCACTAGAAAATCTGAATAGAAAATGGGAATGGTTCCTGATACCAACGCCTCCCAGCGGCGGGAATGGGTACTAACCACCTGGCCCCACTGCGTGTGCCGTGAGTTTTTGAAATTCTGTCGGACTTCGGAGAATACAGCTATATATATATATCTGCCAGGTAAGTATGAACAAATTTTATTTTATCATTAAAATATCATATTTTCATATATTTTCATGAATAAATGCACTTTTTGTGATAAAACTCTTAAAACACTCAGGTATAAGCATTTTACAGGGTTTTTCTTGGTTTAAGCTATCAAAATGGGCAGTTCTAAGTGTTTTTAGATGGGTTTTAAGCATTCGCGGATTTGACCTATTCGCGGGGGGTGTGGGACGCATCCCCCGCGAATATGGGGGGTTCACTGTACTTTCCTAGGATCAGGAGACACACCTTTACCACAGAAAATATAACCAGAATAATTCAAATTACTCTTATTAAATCTACATTTATCTCCATTGAGAGTTAAATTTCTATTTTGCAACGTCTCCATAGCCTTCTTAAGAATACAATCATGCTCTGCTTGAGTTTCAGCATATATATAAGAATATCATCTGCAATGTTAGTTGCACCTTTAATATCAGATAACAATTCCCTAATTACATTCTGGAATATTTCTGCTGCTGAGGATATACCAGAACTAAGTCTTTTATACCTTCTAAGGCCAACATGAGTAGAAAATGTGGTAATATACCTTGAATCCTCATGCAACTCAAGTTGATGATACCCTTGGTTTAAGTAAAGTTTAGAAAAAACTTTGCATTGTTAAGATCAGCCATTATCTCATCCAGTGTTTGAGTGAGATGCCTCTCTCTTTTGATAGCCTTGTTAGCTTGTCTCATGTCTACACATATTCTTATATCTTGCAAATCTGACCCTTTGGGTACTGTAACTATTGGAGAAACCCACGGAGTTGGTCCTTCTACCTTTTTTAATTAGGTCATTTGCCTCCAACTCCTCAAGTTTCTTTTCTACCTGTTTGCGAATCTGGAAAGGGACACATCTATGTGGCTGAGCAACAGGCTGTACAGTCTCATCAATGTGAAGCCTAATCTTATAACCCTTCAACTTATCTATGCCTTCAAAGACATTTTTAAACTCAGACACAACACCACTAAACTCAGTTTTTTTTACCGAGGCGCATTTACACTGACTCGCAGGGGTGCCCTTTGAGCTCGGAAGAAGTTTCCTGCTAGCTGATTGGTTGCAAGTATTTTGTCTGAATAGCATCATTGTTTTTTACTTTTCACATATTTTAACACCAATTGGGATAAATTACACTAAGCATAAGAAAAACATGTTATTATAAACTTCCTTTGAATACCAGAATCTACTAAAAACATGGAATTAATAAAACTCGCTATTAGTGAAAACTTCCGGGGAGGTAAAAGGAACAGCCTGTGGCGGCCTGGTGGGAAAACTATCACAAGTGATTGTCATTGCAGCATTTTGCCGATTTATGTCAATGCAGCTTTTTCCTGATTTATGTAAGTGTTAAAATCAGTGTTATGTTATTGAGATTACTTTAATGGCTATATCTGCAATTAAATAGTTTCTATGCTTCTTTTTGTAGGTGCACACTAATAAAAATATATTTTGCAGAAATTAACAACTTACTCTTTCATGTAAGTTACAGCAGACAATGCGAGATAAGAAAACTTTTTTTTTTATTTTGCGTTCTGTTCAGGACACATACAAGGTTAACACGAGTTTCTGCGGACATTTTGAGAAGTAAAAGAATATGTGATTGAGTAGAAAGTGTACTATACACATACATTTTAAGGATTAGTAGGCTATATGCGTCTACTGTCAAATACCGAGACGGGGATGGAAGGGAGGGGGAGGGGTGTCGCGGTTTAACTCGGTGAAATGATGAATTTGTTTAATTATGATTTTTATCAATTTATGGAACACTACACTATCCTCAAACCGAAAATAGTGCTATTAATAGAATCTATACCTTTACGACAAAATTAGCAAATCCTTTCTATAAGGACTTACATCATTGGCCCACATACGCCTAGTTTAATTTATATAAAGCATCAGCTACTGTTTACTGTTACTCCTTACCTTAAAGTTTTCTTGCCCATCAACATTTGCTGGCATGTGGATACCATATGAATAACTAGGCCTACCTATCTAGGTAATTTTATCTAATGCCACACCCTTCATTGGCTGAGTCGGTTTAGCTTCAGACTGTCACTCAATGGGCCGGAGTTCAATTCCCCTGGCCGGCTGATGAAGAGTTAGAGGAATTTATTTCTGGTGATAGACATTCATTTCTCGCTATAATGTGGTTCGGATTCCACAATAAGCTGTAGGTCCCGTTGCTAAGTAACCAATTTGTTCTTAGCCACGTAAAATAAGTCTAATCCTTCGGACCAGCCCTAGGAGAGCTGTTAATCAGCTCAGTGGTCTGGTAAAACTAAGGTATTACTTAACTTTATCTAATGCCACAGGCTGTTCCTTTCACCTCCCCGAAAGTTTTCACCAATAGCGAGTTTTATTAATTCCATGTTTTTAGTAGATTCTGGTATTCAAAGAAAGTTTATAATAACATGTTTTTCTTATGCTTAGTTTTAGTTACTTATAAGAGCCAAATAAATAACTAAACAAACATTTCAATAAGCGTGAAATAATTGATGTTAAACTATATTAAATTTCTATTTCACGCCCCCAGGCTCGTTATTAAGAGACAAATGGACTCTTTCTCTATGCTACTTCACTAAAATATTCAAAACAATCGACAGTAATCATAGGCTTACCGTAACTTTACTAACAGCCAACTGTTCACAGTTTGCCAGTGCAAACTATCCAAGTTATCAACCAATTAATACAAATTATGTCACCTCGACAGTATATGCATACCACAAAATAACACAAGATATAACAACAATTGATACTTAGCTGAATTGTAATAAAACACTTTTAAAAGGAATACTTCTTGAGATATATGTATGATATATCACGATTTGACGGCCAGGACTAACGGCGCTCCTCCTTTGCTGAATCCTCTCTTCTGACCCGGCTTTTTCAACCAAGGAAAATGACGCATGCGCCCCTGAGTGGGTGCGTTCTTTCATCCCAAAACGTCTTTTGTCACCAAATCAACAAACAAAGACGACAACATCCTAAACCAACAACAAAAACACTATCAACAAAAGAAAATACGAAAACTACAGAATAATACAAACCAACTGTATTATAATAATATTCACAACAAAAACACAACCGCTCACTGAGACTTTCATAGATCTCCTATCGAGTCCCGATACACTCCCAACAAGCAAAAGATATTTACAGTAGTCCTGCATTAATGAGGGCCTTTCTGACCTCAGCAGCCTTTTGAGCGGTTTCCTAATTGGACGGGTGCCTTTTAGTTCCATTTCAGCAGGAGCAGTGTCTTCCAACTCCTGCCACAGTTCAAGGGGGTACAACTTGACGACAGGTCGCATGATTTGACCATGTGTGGTCCGGAGTAACCACTGTAATATATTGTCCGGTCCCACATGCAGCTGAATAACCTGACCCATTTTCCACCTATTCCTTGGCCCTTCGTCATGGATAAGTACCACATCACCCATTTTAGGCCAGGAACTATGTTTGTTTCCTGTACGATGAGATTCACGGAGAGAAGTCAGATACTCCCTCTCCCATCTTTTCCACAGATCATCACATAACTTGGTGATGTATAAAAATCTTTTTCCTGTACCCTGTTGTCATTATACAGAGGGTCTTTAGAGACTTCCTCCCAATTCACTACTTCTCTAGGGAAGGATCTCAGTTTCCTTCCTAGGATCAAATGGTTGGGGTCAAGATTTCCAATTGATCCAAGTCCCCGAGTATAACTCAATGGTCTATCATTGATAATGGATTCGAGCTCTATCATTAAACAAGATAATTCATCATACCTGAGCAGAGCTCGACCCACCACCTTTTCAGGCATGCCTTTAAAAGCCCAATCAATCTCTCCCAGATGGCTCCGAACCATGGTGCTCTTGCTGGGATGAACTTCCATTGACACTCCACTTTATTCAGATGTTCTTGTACTAGGATGTTTTCTGCCATCACCTTAAGATATTCCGAGGCCGCAAACAAACGTGGTGGCATTATCACTCAACATTAATGAAGGGAATCCTCTTCGGCTGCAAAAGTTTCTAAAGGCCATGAGGAACGAGTCGCAGGACTGATTTTTCACTAGCTCCACATGGATGCCTCTAGTCACTGGGCATGTAAATAAGATAACATATGCCTTTTCTGGATTTTGATTTTTCCCTTTCGTCCACAATGCTCCGGTGTAATCCACGCCTGTGATGGTAAACGGTTGTTTTCGTTGCACCCTTAAATTCTGGTAAGGTGGAACAACATTTGCTCTATAGGGTTTGCCCTGTGTCCTTTTGCAAGCAACACAATGATGGATTACGCTCTTGGTCAACTGTCTAAGCTGTGGGATCCAAAATTCTTGTCTCACGCTAGCCACAGTTGCGTTCACTCCCATATGAGCTTGCATATCATGATGTTCCCTTATTATTAGTTTTGTAAAAACAACCTTTTGGCAGTAAAACTGGAAACTTCCCTTCCTCTGTTAGCTGTGCATGTTCCAGCCTACCTCTGCATTTTATTATATCTCTGTCCAAATAGAGATTTAACTGCTTTATGAGAGTTGACTTTGGGTTTTTATCCCCTTCTTAAACTTTCATATTCTTCAGAGAAATATTCCTTTGTAAGAGGACAATCGTCTTGGATTTAGCTTTCTGTAGCTCCTCCAAGGATAAATTCCTAATTTCCTATTATTAATTAATTTACAATTTGTTAAAAACGCATTATCCATGCGACAGTTCTATAAAATTTACCCACCCTGCTGAACCTTTCCCAATTCAGCAGGTGAGTTTCTTCATTGCCCCTGTATAGTATGGACCAGAACACTTTCAACCTGCGTTTTGTGCATCTGCCACCCATGTCCTATCAATTGGCCAGGTGTGATTTTTTTTTAACCAGGAGGGTCCCTCCCACCAAAAAGAGTTGTTGGTGATCTCTTCAGCCCTCTTTCCCCGTGTTATCCAATCACTGGGGTTTTCACTAGAGGGTACATAGGATAAGATTGCCCCCGGAATTAGAGAGTTTATTTCACTCACTCTATTTTTTACGAACACAGGCAAAGTATTCTTTGACACTAGCCAACCTAGGGCGACTTTGCTGTCTGACCAGACAATTATCCTTTTAAATTCATTTTCCTTAAAGGATTCGATTATAAACTTACACAGCCTCTTGAACCCAACAATAATGCCATCAATTCCAATTTTGGAATGGTTAATTCCTTCATGGGCGCTACTCTACCTTTTGCTATTTTTATTATATGAGAGGATCTGCCATTTGTCCTGTATGCCACGCAACCGTACGATGTTTTTGCTAGCATCACAGAATATGTGAAGGAGTCTGCTTTCCCCAGACTAGTGTTTCTAGGAAAAGAAATTGTTAGACTGTCATCCAGATCTTTGGACAAAACTTTCCATTGTTCTTCCAAAGGAACGGTAAGTTGTTCATCCCAATTTAGTTGTTGTTTCCACATACTCTGTAGGAATATCCTTGCTCTTATCGTGACAGGGATAAGCATTCCTAATGGGTCATAGATTTGCGCAACTGCACTTAATATTTCGCGTTTAGTCCGACCGACTTAAGATGTTCAGGAGTTACGGTTAGTATATCTTCCTGTATGTTCCATTTCAAACCCAACACTTTGTGTGTTATTTTTTTTTCAGACGCAATGTGGTAGGCTTGAGCCACAGTGGTTAGTGAGTCACTATTGCTAATCCACTCTTTCAGGTATAGATGTGCCTGAGCAAAGATCTTGTTTGCGTTGAAGAATAGGTCGACTAGTTCATCTTCACTGTCAGAGGTGAATTGCAGGTTATCCACATATAAGTTCTCCTTATGGTATCTATCAAATCAAAGTGACCAGTGCCACACTTTATATTTGCCATTTCAGGGTGACCAGTGCCACTCCTTGTATAAGCTAAAATGTGATTTGATGGTGGCGTTTAAGAGAAAAGAACAAGTGGCACCAAACAATACAACTCTGAATCTGAATGTTATTAATTTACTATTTGGGTCTGTTGGATTCTCTAACCATAGAAACCTTGTGTAATTTCGGTCTTCTTCTCGTTTGTAATTTATGAGAAACGCCTTCGATGTCACTGATGCAAGCAAAGGTGTCCGTTCTGAATTGCATCAGACTTTGAGTAAATCCCTGTGGTTATGTGTGGTCCAGTCCACAAACAGTCGTTAAGGCTCAATCCTGTCTTGCCTTGTCTTAAGGAACAGTCAAATACTATTCTTATTGGGGTTGGACACTGTCCTTTGCGTACGCCATGATGTGTCAAGTAATGACAATTCACAACCGTGTTATTTTCTTCACCTTTTCTATAAACCCCCATCTTCCTGATCCTTCAGGATTTTTTGATAGTGGTCCAGGTATTCATTATTTTCTGAAACTTAACACATTGTTGTTTTTTACCTGGCTCAGTGCTATACCATAATTGGATGGAAGCTTAATTTATTAGTCTTCCATGGCAAGGCCACAACATATTGTTTATCAGTCTCAGAAAAGGTTATTGTGCTTTCAAAATCCTTCAGAACTTTCTCTGATCTTGTTCCTTCAGTTCGCTGCAATCAATACCCATTTTATCCAAATTCCATAAGGTATCCAAATCATTTTTCACATTCGGTTCATATTCATTAGTAGCCCCAATAACTTCTTCATTCACTGCTAGCTTTAAAATTGTTACATGAGTTTCCTCTTCACAGGGGAGCACTACATGATCCTGTTACCACATAGCCAAATATAGTTGGTAACAACACTAGTTGTCTGAACTTTCTGAATCCTGGATGTAGTATGTTATACACATTGTCTACACTTTAATCAGTAACTCAATAGGTGCCTGACTTCAACTGGTAAATGAAATCCTTATCGGCCAAATTGATCTTAATTTTACACAAAGTTCTCAAATTCCCATTGACATTAAACCTTTTTGTATATTCTGGCAGCTCATCCACCACAATAAAACCATTATGATCAATTGTTACCTTTATGAGGTACAGACACACTTACTGCTTCTGCATTCATCTACAGGTTTGCTTGTTAAATAACCCCAAGGCTTATCTTTTTCAATGCCTTTAGATTTGTATTGTAGTTCTGTAAGTGCTGACCTTTGATAAAGGATCTTTCAGCACAGGTATCCAATAGGCCTCGAAGACGCACTTTGTCTTCTTTTACCCTTCAACGCGATTGTGGCTGTTGGGAGTATAGATCTTTTACTGGTGTTTTGGCCTTGTTCCTTTACAGAAAGTGTTCCTACCTGTACTCACTTTTTAGTGTTGGTTTTATTTGGTCCACTGGTTTGAATTTTATCACAAAGAACACGATGATGTTTCAGTTTACAACTGTTACCACAGCTTCGCCTCTCAAATCCACACTGAAATGTTTGCTTGACGCGCACACGTAACAAATCGCAAAGACCTGAGACGATTCAACTTTTTTCTCTGTTAGCATAGGTCTTGCACTGGACCACCAATGCTCGCCTTCACATAAAGCATATTCCCATGCGTTGGTTTGAACCTGACTTATTCACATTTATCTTCAAGTTCTTTTGTCTTTGGCCTCACCGACTGAGCTTGATTGATGGTAAAAGTAGATACAGAAGACAATGTTCCAGGTTCACGTGTTTCCATTGATTAAAAAACTTTCAAATTATGAATTTCTTCTTCTAAGTAAGTTTTAAAAGTGTCGAACTTCAACCAGTCGTCTCCACTTCAGCGTTTTACCACCTCACTGATATTTCTAGGCAGCTTGGTAGAGAAGAATTGTGTAAAGCCCGTTTAGATCTAAATTTTCACTTTCAAGCGATCTTTAGAGCACTCAAAAGTTAGCTCTGAAGTTTTGGAGCGATTCAGCATCGGCATTAGGAGACTTGTTTCAAAAGTCTCTTCACTAGACAGAGTTTAATCTGAGTCCTTTTGCCATACGTAGACTGAAGTAGTTTTACAGCCTGATGATACTTATCACTCTCGAGCTTGGAAACTGATATCAATGTCAGAGCTTCACCTTCAAGTATACCCTTAAGTACGAAAACTTTTGAATTGGTTCTAGATCAGAACGCTGATGTACTGACACATTGAACAATTCCCAGAATGTACCCATTCCAACACATCCCCTTTATAATGTGGAAGATCTAATTTTGGCAGTCTTATACCGGTTGTAACAGGCAACGTTGGTTGAGATGGATTTCTACCTTGTATGTTAGTAACAGCGGTACTCATTCTATGTATGAACACCAATATTCATTTCATAGTCGGATTGCTTTATCATTTCATCCACTTGACCATCTTCATTAGTCAAAGCTAATATTTTTTCATCCAACTCTTGTACAAAATTCCATTGTTTACTTATAAGGTCTCCCAGGGAGTAAATTGTAAAAGTCACCATCAGCAATGATAGCTTCCATCTTTTTTAACCAACTAGAGATCACAGATTTGGACCTCCACGCTTCTTCACTAAAGTTTCAACTCAGACATCTTGCTCAAGAATTATCAAACAATCAAGACCAATAAAATTCACAAAATTCACAAAATTTCAAATTTACCCAAACACCAAATTCAGAAGTTCAAAATTTATTCCTACAACCTTATCGCCAATCATAAATATATCAAGAAGAAATTTCAAATAATTGAATTTTATTATGAGTAGTTCAAATCCCACCCCACTTGACCCTATAAACGTATATTACATTGGATAGGTCGACCAGTGCCGATCCTTTCTTTGTTTTATGCTACCACCATCCTTGGTACAGCATCATCTCTAATTCTCCTGTAGATTTTCTTTTAACCTCTTTTTACTGGCTTCTATAATTCAAAATGGACTCCGTCGTTGGCCAAATCAGCTTCTGTGAGGCTATTGCCAATTATGTCATATCGAGTTTGCCTTAACTTTTGTTCAATTTATTCCTACCCTTGGGGGTATTCATCAGGGTCCAAATATCTTGTCGATGTTCGTGGTTCTATTGTGACTATGCCCTTGACATTTGAACTGTGTCAAGTTCTATTAAAATCATCTATGAGACCCGTAATATTATTCCTGATGTCATTTATCGAACAAGGATCTTCATTATCTATATCATTACCTGATAAAAACACTTACTTCAGGGTCATAATCTGCAATATCATCCAATGATATATCGTCACAAGCGGCACTGAACGAGTGTACTATAAACCCAATGGAACATTAGATTTAGTTTGCTCCAAGTCATTTATTCTTCGAAGTAATCTTTCATATATCCCACCTGTGAGTGTCCTATCACTACCACTTCCTTTATGTGTTCTTGACATTGCCATAGTTGCAAGAAATCCAGTAAATAACGAAAGCAAAGGAGACTATGAAGCCGCGAGGGCGAAGGAAATGAACTACCGCTTTATTATTCAATGCATTGAATTCATTATCAAACAATACAAAATCGATCAATTTCCTGATAGGTCCTCTGTTCCAACAAACAAGGTGATCGTCCGAACGTTAACGATAATGGTTACCAGTTGCAACTCATCAAATTTCAATCAACATAATATTCCTTTTACGTCGGCACGAAATCAAATAAACTTTTTTCTACAATAAACGAAGACACACCATAGGAAAATATCATAAACACAATTCAGTTTTACTAGTTAAAAGGATGAATACCGCAAGATGACTTGTAATTTTTTCTGCCGACTCAACTACTATAGTTGACTAATTCCAGAAACAAAACAAAAACGCTAACGATCAGTCTGCGTTGGCTCAGCTAGTACGACGACAAATCCGTTTTAATTCGAAACCATATCAAAATAATCAGGCACCAAATTTAGTTATTATAAGAGCCAAATAAATAACTAAACAAACATTTCAATAAGCGTGAAATAATTGATGTTAAACTATATTAAATTTCTATTTCACGCCCCAGGCTCTGTTATTAAGAGACAAATGGACTCTTTCTATGCTACTTCACTAAAATATTCAAAAACAATCGACAGTAATCATAGGCTTACCGTAACTTTTACTTAACAGCCAACTGTTCACAGTTTGGCTAGTGGAACTTATCCAAGTTATCAACCAATTAATACAAATTATGTCACCTCGACAGTATGCATACCATTAAAATAACACAAGATATAACAACCAATTGATACTTAGCTGAATTGTATAAAACACTTTTAAAAGGAATACTTGGAGATATATGTATGATATATCACGATTTGACGGCCAGGACTAACGGCGCCCTCCTTGCTGAATCCCTCTCTTCTGACAATCGGCTTTTTCAACCAAGGAAAATGACGCAACAATAATTCAGTGGGTGCGTTCTTTCATCCCAAAACGTCTTTTTGTCACCAAATCAACAAAACAAAGACGACAACATCCTAAACCAACAAAAAAACACTATCAACAAAAGAAAATACGAAACTACAGAATAATACAAACCAACTGTATTATAATAATATTCACAACAAAAACACAAACCGCTCACTGAGACTTTCATAGATCTCCTATCGAGTCCCGATATTAGTGTAATTTATCCCAAGTGGTGTTAAAATATGTGAAAAATAAAAAAATTATGCAGCGTGCATCCGAAAAAAAGCTCCTGTCATTGACTTCAGCGGGTGTTGTTATTAAATTTAGACTTACCATCACAATACTTTATAATCTCTTTATTCGTTAACATTATTTATTGACAAAACCTATATCTGAGGGAGAAATTTAGGTTAGTAAATAAGTTTCAATTCACATTACTTGTTAATTATTTAAAAACAATGATACTATTCGGACAAAATACTTGCAACCAATCAGCTAGCAGGAAACTTTTCCGAGCTAAAAGGGCACCCCTGCGAGTCTGTGCAAATGCGCCTCGGTAAAAAAAACTGAGTATAGTAGAATCAACTGTGTTTACGAACTTTAAAATTCCCAATTCAACAGAGGCCTTATAATCTAAAACAGACAAGTAAGAGTTTGCACCTTCCACAGCATAAATTGTCCTTTTTACATTATTACCATTAGCAGATATCTGACAATCAAATTCTCCCACTAATGAAAGAGGTACAACACTTTCAAAAGGATATATTTTAGCCTTGCTTTTACGTAACTTAACCTTATTTTTCAATTTATCATAATCAGCAGATACTAAAATGGTGACTGTTGCACCAGAGTCAGCACAAACTTCCATAAGTACATTATTATGTTAACATACACCATAGGTCTCTCAATATTACTTTTCCTACAAACAGCCTGGTTAACATAAAATACATGACTTTCTTTATACTTATGTCCAACAATACTTTTCACAATTTTCCTTTTTGAACACAACCTAGTAAAAAGACCTTCCTTGTCACATGTGCTGCAATGCTTACTTATTGCAGGACACGGTTTCCTTGTGTGTGGGTACTCAAATCCGTATCTCCAGCACGTTCCATTTATAAGCCTTTGAGTGAAGTCCTGTTTAGGCCTTAATGCTGAACTCCCCTTTTGCTT
This sequence comes from Macrobrachium rosenbergii, assembly GCF_040412425.1. Classification (NCBI taxonomy): domain Eukaryota; kingdom Metazoa; phylum Arthropoda; class Malacostraca; order Decapoda; family Palaemonidae; genus Macrobrachium; species Macrobrachium rosenbergii. The sequence continues at coordinate 94,870,286 of NC_089742.1, forward strand.
CTGTTGTCTTGTTCCATCTGATCCATGCTGTGAATTTATACAAGATCCCCACTTTCCACTCGGTAAACGTCTTTCTCTATAATGTGCATGTGATGAAGTTCCTTCATATGACACCGCTGTCCTCTGATTGCTTGAAGTCTGAGCATAACCTGCTTAAGGCTTAGGCCTATGTGTTGCTCTTCTGGCCAGATCAACTTCTTTGGTATCCTTATTTTCAATTTTCCTTGCTTGAAATTCTGACTGCTCTTCTGCTCGGAAAAATTTTATCATCTCTGAAAGTGTCATTTCCTTCTTCAAAATCTTCCTACGTGCCACTTCCGATGTACCGCTCTCCATTATTTGTATAAGAATCTCGTTGTCTTTATCCCAAAACATGCAATTTCTGGCTAATTCCTGCAATCTTGGGAGTGCCTACAGTTTAGTTGGCCAAGGCTGTCGTATAGGTTCCGACTAGGAAACTGGCGGACGAATACAAACAAGACAAACTTTTCCTATAATGCCATGTCCTGACCTAACCAGATGTAACCAACCTAACCTAACATAGGGCGGCGTGCCCTAACCTGGCCGGGGGGGCTTTGCCTCCCTGGACCCCCCCAGAAAGTGTGGGGTCGCTGGGTCGCAAGCAGGGTCGGGTCACGGAACTACTTAGCTTGGCAGAGTGATTGTAGTCCGGGCAGAAGGTGTTGCGCGGCTTGGCCAACTTAACTGTAAACTACCCCAATCTTGAAACATGGGCTTGAATTCCTTCATTAGGCTGCTGCACACACACTGGCGAAATTTATGAATTTCATTAACCTAATATATAACCTGAGGTTTAAAATATTCTTCAACTGAATTTATGACAGAACTTTTCCACATGGTCTTCCCTCCTTTTTGTGCATCTGTGAACCCTTTGGAAATCTCTGCTGTTTCTTTCCCCGCAAGTAAATGCAGTATTGCTTTTTGCCTCTCCTTGTCCTTAATGTTATGGGCTACTACGACATTCCAAAAATCTGTTGTCCAGTCCTGCTGTCTGTTGGCCACACTGCCATCCTCACTGTGAACTCGAAATGGTTCAATATACCTACTAGCAAAATCTGCCATGCTTGTTTAGGCTAGGCTATACTTGACGAATAGACTCGCCTCTCACGTAGGGTCTTACCCCTCGCCCTAGATCAACATAGGCCCAAATAATGTCTTGTTCCTCTCATACTCCCACTAGAATATATAGCTATTGGTAGAACTATATAGTGGCTCTGTGGCAGCGACTGCCTTCTAACTTAACTTTTTCTACAGTTTTTTGGTTGCTAATTATGAATCTACCTTTAATTTCTGGCACTCGAGTGTAATTAACCTGTAATTAACCCCTGAAGTTCATCCAACAAGGGGTTTCGATACGCAATCTTCACAAAACAGAGCACGGGTAGGTCTGTTTCGAACGGTTCAAATCCCGTCCGGCAAGTGCAACAACTTGTTAACATATGGGTACCCAACCACCCCGGGCCAGTACTAAGCACAGTGAAGGGACATTCCATTTGGCCGACAACAAACAGATGCACCGTCAATATCAGAAGCCCTAAAAGTGTAGCCTACAAAAAACCAGTTGAGAAGGTAAAAACAGGTGCAGACCTAATATATAGAATTACCTAGCTATCCTAAGCTATAACAGCCACAAACATGTTATGACATTAATTAAGGAAACGAATTTCATGCATAGCCTAGACCAGCCTACCTAAAAGCAACTGCCAGATGAGCTTTGGGGTGGGTCCTCTTCACATAGCCTAATAGGCTAACTCCTCTTTGATCGTAGCCATTATTAAATCTTCTTATCCTAATGAGGAATCACTGATAAGTTTGTATATTTGTTGAACATTTTATGTCACTTGACTATACGAGAAGGGAAGTACAAATGAAGTTCTGGTCAGTTTTCACACATCCAGTTGTCATCATTACCTGAATATTGGCGGTTCTTTCATCTTTTTCTAAACAAATGCCTCCCACTGTCCACAGTCCACAGTTCACACTCACTACTTCACAGAGAGCCTTAAGTCATGATTCTCAGTCGAATTTCTCACGTTCCGAGAACAACAGATGAGAATACTGAAGCATATAGAAAGTGTCACACAATTATTCAATAGTATATGAAATCTTATGTCGGAACGGTCTTAGGAAGCCTAGAAGTAGCTTCCATTTTAACATAAATCAGGTAGTTATCCTAAAGAAACTAATAACCGTCGTGGTAAAATGGTTACACACAAACAAAATGAATGCGCATCCTGGTTTCTCTACCATGCTTGCAAAAGCAAGAAACATGTTTTACTGGACTTCAGTGTCCATGGACATCCATATTTACATTAAATCTTGTAAGGTTTGTCCTAAGAATAAAGGTTATGTTAAGAAACCATTAGCTCTGGGTACTTCTCCTGTACCACAGAAACTGTTTGAGAGGGAGTATATAGACTTGCTCACAGGCTTTTATGAACCTGTAAAGACGTCAGACCTCTCTTCTTTCCCATCAATCACGATCATGTGTCGCATCTATCAACACAGCAAGTATCTCATGCATATATTTGTATGTAGAATTTCCTGGCCTTTTCTCCAATATATATTTTATCACTGTATTTATGTACATTATGTCTCTTATTATTGCTATTTGATTGACTGTTAACAAACACAAATTGCTCTCAATCAGTGTACGGGTCACGGCAATCAAAGGTCGGGCACTGCATTTCCGGATGGATGCTGCTATGTACACCTGTAAAGTCCCCGCTCAATGGGTTTTCTATGATGAACATCCTGTTTTCTGCGGTGCTTTCACATGCGACCTAGGGTCGGACAAACACAATCTTATTATCATTATTGTGAATTGTATATTTATTATCTGTTCATTTGCCCTTGACAGAGTATTTTTATGTCCAACCAGTTATTGTTAATCATTATGTTTTCTGTATGTAGGCTACCTGTCCTGTTTTGTGTAGAGAAATAGTCTGACCTCAGGTCACTTGTAAATTTTTGTACCCGCAGTCTCTGTGTATACATAGACGTCCGCATGCCGCTTTATAAGTGGGCCGCTATATCAATAAACCAGCAGTACTTGTCTTCCTGCCCACTATTTTGCACCTCTCTCACAGTGGTGACCCCCGGAGTGGTTCCCAGAGCCATTAACGGACCCAAACAGCGACTTAGTCTTGGCCCAATGAACCAACTCACGTCCCTAACAGACTAACTACTGCGCTCTAACAAAGCATTCAGGCATTACTGACCCTCGTCGGCAAATCACTGGCATCATTAGGCGGACCCACATGGCACGCTCCCAAGCATGGATTGACGCGAGTGTTCCCTCACACTCCGAGTGAGAATGCGGGATGAGCATGGACACAGAAATCCCCAACCACATACAAATTACCACGAACTTCTTGGAGGCAGACGTCTCCTCGTGCAGCCCTCCCCGCCCCTCCACGCAAAACCCATGCTCCACGTGCCCCGCTCCCGTGCGATGCCCTCCTGACGGACCAACCAAGGGCGGCCCTTAGCATAAAGCTGCCATCATTCACCCATCAGAACCCAGCATCCTGGCTCTACAGGGTCAAGGGGCAATTTAGGGTGGCAGGCCTGACCAACGAGGTGTTGAAGGCGGACATCGCCATCAATGCCCTACCGGAGTAGATATACAAGAAGGTCGCCCTGTGGGTGACAACAACGACGAGCCCTGCCACATTCCAGGAGCTAAAGGCCACTCTCGTCAAGACCTGTCCCTGCCGGTCTCCGAGAGAGCCGCCCGCGCCTTCGACCTCGCCATCAACTACCGGCAGGACACAAACCTCTTGGAGATGTGGCATGCCCTCCAGGACCTCCTCCTCCTCCCCAAGACTGACAGCAACAGCAGGCGCAAAGAGATTAACCTGTCGAGGCAGATCCTCCTGCGGCAGCTATTCCCAGAGGTCTGTGGGCTGATCACAGAACCATACACCCTACCGTTCGAGGACCTGATCAGGGTGGTGCAGCAGCTGACGGACTCCACGAGGGCGGTGAAGCAGGCGTCCACGCCCGCACACCCCATCAACTGCCTCCAGCCGGAGGACCCCACCACAGAGGGCATCAACGTTGTCGACATAGAAGGCCACCCCACCAGCAGAAGAAGGAAAGGCCGGGGCTTTCTATTACCATCAGAGGTTCGGTAAAGCTGCCTGAAATTGTGAAGCCCCCTGCCTTTCCCTACCCTCCAAAAAATGGGGGAGGCAGTGGCCACCCTCACAGGCCGCCATGGCAGCAGCATCTGAAACACCCAGGGGCCCCGCACCAGTAGGCTTCTACGTCTGCGACACCATCTCCGGCAGGATGATGCTGATCGACACTGGGGCCATGCGGTCAGTGTTCCTGCCTTCCAGAGAGGACCGCAGATGTCCGCTGGTCCTGGCTGCCTCCCTGACGGCCGCCAACGGGTCCTCCATCCTCTCCTATGGCACCAGGCTCCTGTCGTTCTCCATCCTTGGCCGGAGGTACAGGTGGAACTTCATCGTCGCGGACATTAGGACCCCACTCCTAGGTGCAGACTTCCTCGCCCACTTCGGACTGGCAGTCGACGTCGGCCGCAAGTGCCTGCTGGACACCGAGTCCTGCCAGTCCCTGCCCTTGTTGCTGGGCCCCAGGGAGCCCACAATCTGTTCTGCCGCTCCCCACCAGTACGGCTCCCACCTGAAGGAATTCCCAGAAGTGTTCAAATCCGAGCTTTGTCAGGTGCCCAGCACCCCTGCCAAACACAGAATATATCATCACATCAAGACAAGGGGTCCCCCGACGCACGCAAACTTCCGGAGGCTTCCCCCACAGCGCCTTCAGGAGGCCAAGAAGGCCTTTGCCGAGATGGAATGGATGGGCATATGCAAGAAGACTCCCAGCCCATGGGCCTCCCCCTTTCACATGGTACAGAAAGCGGACGGCACCTGGAGACCCTGCGGCAACTACAGGCGGCTCAACCTCGCTACAGAACCCGACTACTACCCTCTACCAACATGCAGGACCTAACAGCCTCCTTCCACAGGGTCAAAATATTCTGAAAGTTAGATCTCTTGAAATCATATTTTCAGGTACCAGTAGCTCCAGAGGACATCCCCAAAACCGCCATCATCACGCATTTCGGGGCGACCTTTCAGAGACTGATGGACAGCATCATGGGGGACCCGAACTTCTGCGTCTGCTACGTCGATGATATCCTAATTTTTTTCCAGATCCCACAAGGAACACTTACGGTACATCCGGAAGGTCCTGCAGTGCCTGCAGGAGAGTGACCTCATCGTCAGGTTCGACAAGTGCACCTTCGGCGCCAGTAAGGTGGAATTCCTAGGCCATGAGATGTCCCCAAGAGGCGTCTGCCCAGTTTCATCAACAGTCGAGGCCATCGTCAGGTTCCCCACCCATACCTCCATCAGGGCCATATAAGAAATCCTCGGAATGGTCAGCTACTACAGGAGATTCATCCCGGGGATCGCGCACACCATGGCACCCCTGACGGAGATCCTCAAGGGCCGTCCGAAGACCTTAGAGTGGGGCCCCGACCAGCAAAGGGCCTTCTCCCTGACAAAGGCCGCACTCGCCAAGGCAACAGCTTTGGCCCACCAGGACCCCAACGCTCCCCTCCAGCTGACAACAGACGCCAGCAACGTTGCCTGCAGGGCCATCCTGCAACAAGTCGTCAACGGAGCCACTCAGCCCATCGCCTTCTTCAGCAGAAAACTCAGCCCCACTGAGTCCCACTACAGCACCTTCGACAGGGAACTCTTCACAGTATACCAGGTGGTATGCCACTTCAAGTTCCTCCTAGAGGGTATGCCCTTCACAGTTTGGACGGACCACCAGCTGCTGGTCCACGCCTTCACAAAGCTGGGGGATACATGGTCCTCCAGGCAGCAGCGGAGTTCACCTGCACCATCAAGTACCTCCCCGGCAAGAAAAACCCAGTAGCTGACGCCCTCTCGAGGATCGAAATCGACTCAGTGCAGCTCAGGATCGACTACGAGGACCTCGCCCGCGAACAAGCCGCCGACCCTGAGACTCCAGCTTACCGCACTGCTGAAGTGGAAGGACATGCCCCTCAGCCCTGGATGGCCAACACTGCTGAGCGACGTAAGCACTGGCCGCCCCCGCCCTCTGGTGCCCGCCTCCCATCGTCGGCTGGTCTTCAACGTCATCCACGGACTGTCCCACACCTCCGGAAGAAAGACGGCCAGGCTGCTGGTGGAGAAATTCGTCTGGCACGGCATACGGAAGGACACGATGGCCTGGGCAAGGCAGTGCATACAGTGTCAGGCCAGCAAAGTAGGCCAGCACACCGAATCTGGGGTGGGTGATTTTCCCCAGCCTGGGAGACGTTTTGGGCACATCCACGTCAACGTAGTGGGTCCTCTTCCCCCATCAGGAGGAGCAAGATACCTTCTAACAGACGTCGACCACTCCACCAGGTGGCCCAAAGCTACGCCCTTGGAAGAAGCCACCTCCAGTGCATGTGTGGAAGCCCTCCTCTCCAGCTGGATCAGCCGGTTCTGTGTCCCAGGACGAGATAACAACAGACAGGAACCCGCTGCCTGTCCGAGCTGTGGACCACCCTGGCATGCCTGCTGGGGGACCACTCACCACAGCACCACCTCCTACAACCCCGCAGCCAATGGAATGGTGGAAAGGTTCCACAGGTCCCTGAAGGCGTCCCTCATGGCTTGTTGCACCTCCGAGAATTGGAAGTACCAGCTGCCCTGGGTCTTCCTCGGGCTGAGGACCGCCCCCAGAGACAACGGCGACTCGTTCGCAGCAGAAAAGGTCTTCGGGGAGACCCTGGTAGTCCCAGGGGAACTCATCACAGAGGACCAGGATGACTTAACAACGCAGAGGCTCCATGACAGGGTTGGGAAGTTTGCCCCCTGCTGGCGGACATATACCGACAGGATGTCCCCCTTCATGCCTCCCGGTCTGTCATCCACCACCCACATCTTCATCAGGGACGATGTCGCACGTCCACCCTTAACCAGGCCCTACAGGGGGCCTTTCCCCATGCTTGAGAGGGACAAGAAGGCATTCCGGGTAGCCGTCCATGGGAAGGAAGACTGGGTATCAATAATCCCCCTCAAGCCCGCATTTCTGGAGGAAGACGTCGGGAGCACTTACCAAAGCCCCGCAGGAGATGGCGCCCCACAGCCCGCCCCATCCACAAGAAAACCTCGTGGGTGCCCCCAGAAGGCCCTGGGACCAGGTAGGAGGGCAACCCAACACACCCATCCACAGGGCACCGAAGAAGACGACCACCCCTCCCAGCTGGCATCAAGAAGGCGGGTGCCCATTCCGCCGCCCCAGCAGATACCTGCTTTGATCAGATGTTACCTACATCTTGGGGCTGGGGTGGGAAGTCGACCCAAAGTTCCCAAAACTCAACGGGTTCTCTGTAATGAACATCCCGTTTCCTCGAGGTGCCTTCACTTTACGACAGGAAGGTCACACAGTACACAATCTTATTTATCATTAGCTGTGAATTGTATATTTATTACCTGTTCATTTGCCCTTGTACCAACGTATATGTGTCAGAGTATTTTTATGTCTAACCAGCTATTGTTAATCATCATGTTTTCTGTATGTGCCTGTCCTGTTTTGTGTAGAGAAATAATTCGACCTCCGGTCACTTGTAAATTTTTTTACTCACGGTCTCTGCGTATATGTAGATGTCCACACACTCCTTTATAAGCGGGCCGCTTCATCAATAACCCAGCAGTACTTGTCTTCCTGCTCATTATTTTGCACCTCTCTCACAACTTCAAATTATCTATCAGTGCTGAAGACGTCATTGCATAATAAACTTCAACATCAAAATTGTCTAATATTATTGCCGTAATGCTAATTCTCACTTTGTTAAACAAAAAAACATCGTTGCAATTATAGCGTAGCACAGCAATCTACTCCTAACTTCTTGCCTTGCAAGAGGCCTTCTGGCTCCCAATTTAAAACAAATATAAGCCTGTCCATTAAAATTTTAACGAGCTATAATGTACAATTTGACAAGTCCATCACTGATATCTCATCAGTCTGCTACACACACACACACACACACATGTGCATATATATAATATATATATACATATATATTGATACGTGTTGGTTGATCTGTACGTTCTTACCTTGGTAATCACACATCTGACTGGGGACCAACACATCATACAAGAATGAATTTAAGTAGAATTATATTGCAAATAATGGAAGGACTCAGGAGAGAAATTCCAGGTCTAAATTAATTAAATGTATTTACATTACTCACAAGAATCAATTACAAAGAGCCATATACTCTGGGCTCTTGGCACCTTTCAAGCTAAATTTTACAAGTGATAAAGAATTAGAGTGCCACACAATAAGGAATGAAATCTGATGTACAACACTTCATAAATAGCATGATTGATGGATGTAGGGGCACAGTGGAGGCAGATGGTTCTACAGTGGTACACACACTTGATTTCCGCACTATTAGTCACGCTTACATGATCACTGAGTAAGCCAAAGCACAGATTAATTTTCACAAAGGGAATGCTGAAGGCTTCAGGAGATGACATCAAAATATGATCAGGTAAATTTTACTCTTTAATACAGGTCTAATTACAATGCAAGGGGAAAAGGAAACGGTATGAGATAAGAGTACAAGATAAATGACCGAACACTCCCCCACCTCTCAGTACCTTAATTTCTTGAGCAAAGATCTGTGGATGCAGAGTCAAATGGATTCTCGGGCAAGTGGGACTTCTACACTTGGCACTTAGCGGCACTGGGATGGTGGGCTGTCGGGCAGAAAAAGGGGTGAGCGATTGCTCGGGTGACTGAATATCGCACAGCGGGGTGTCACTGGGTCAGTGTCCTGACAGCTTCTGTCTTTACTGACCCATGTCCAGCCTTATATGACCTCTTCCTTGTCGGTGTTTGCCGCCCTGGGCAGTTCAGGTGTTTCACTCCTTTGAGCATGATTCCTGTTAGTTTCCCCTGCAGGCAATTCACGTGGTCGCCGGGAAGCAAGGGTTTGCCTGGAAAAGAGGAGTCCTCAGCCAACAGAGTCATAAAAACAAATTACGATGGATGCTTTTGGAAAGGCTTAGGAGGTTTAACAAGTGAGGGTATGGAGACCCCGACAAATCAATTGTCAAATTTAATTAATGGGGAGTTCCTTAAAGTGTGTCTCCTTGGCTCTCTGTGTGGGCTTCCTAGCAAGAAAGCATGGAGGGCTGTGAAGTAGTGATACTTCTAGAAGCTCCCCCCTAAAGGTAGAAATTTTACACCTCTATCGGGTGTGAATGTCTACAAATCAGCCCAAATGCTTACAATTTACTGTCTCTTCCCTAAAACCTTTCCAAAAACGTGTTAGAATAATCAGACACTAAGGTGTCTGATTTTAAGAGTTTCTAGTTGCAAAGTTAGCATTCATGAGTTAGTTATGCATCACCTGCAATTATTTAATATTGCTTTGTGTAATTTAAGCATGAAACTGATTTAAATTAGCCTTCAAGTAATTATGTGAATTATACAAGTGATACTTAAGGTAAGTTAAATGTAAGGATGCATGCATATAGACTAGGACAGATTTCTGCCTGTTAGGGTTGATACTAGACTTACCTAAAAGGGAGGTACAGTTTCATACAAATCTAAATGCCTTGATGGCATTCTGCATCATAGGTATTCATGTGACTACTCAGTTAGTGAGTGCCATGATACTTTGCTAAGGTGGTGGCACTGTGTCAGGTGTGGCACTAGTGTCACAAAGGCCTAGTGGCTTTGTGATATACAGTTAAATTCCTTTTGCAAGAGTTAAGGTTTGCCATGCAAGCAATTGCATGGAAAGGAAATTCAAAGACTCATAGGGCCAGGAGATCTGGCAGATGGCACTCTGCAAGGGGCAGTGTGATGAAAAGTAAAAGGCTGATACAAAATAAAAGGTGAGCCGTTATAAGGAACAATATGAGATTATCAATGGTTAAAGTTACAAGGAGAAAGTAATTTACAAGTTTACAAAGGAGTGATAGTAAGGGAAGTAACCTGGCGTCTTACTGTGGTTTGGGTGCCAAATAACTCAAGTAAAATAGGGCACTGTGCCATATGGGCACTAATACCATGGCAGCTCAGTGGCTCTAGTAGGCTACCTGGACGCTCTATGCCACTGACTTTTCTTCCTCGAATTTCTGTTATGTTGATGGTTTGATGTTGTTGGAGGAGTTAACTGAGTCGTAAACATGCTAGAGTGCCACCTATTTCACCAATATCAAGCAATCACAATGCCAACAATTTCTACCATTTGCCGTTGCAGTTCCTTGATCTCTGCAACCAGCTGAGATGCTAGAGCAGAGGTTCTCAACCTTTATTGCTTAGTGGCACACTCATGATATATCCTGGACTTTGATGGTGCACCAACACTACTTTCACTGTAATTATACTGTATGTATTATATATAAGCTTGCTACATATTCCACTGACACAAAGGTGCACACTAAGGCTAGCCATAACATTATTACGAATATGTGTGTGCACACGTGTAATTATTATATAATAATGAAGTAATACCGTAATAATAATAATAATACTGTATGGAATAATAATAATAATAGTTAATAATAATAATAATAATTCAAATTAAATATTATTATTATTATTATTTTATTAAAATTAAAATTTTAATATTTATTAATATTATTATTGTTTCTGTTATATATGAATGAATTAATGAGCACATGGGAATATTGTACAACATACATTCCAGTTGTAAATTAAACATACCTGATTTATGGGACACTTGCGCCTGTCTGGATTTGCATATCCTTTCGATGTTAGGAGGGTCACTGGACAGGCACACTCTTATTTCCTCTTCAACACTCAGCAATCTAGACCTCTTTTTAGTTTTGATGTTTGTGAGTGTTGAGAATCCTAGTTAACACAGATATGAGGTCGAGGACTACAGCAATATTTTCTGGGCTTTTAGGACTATATGAGGATGTTCCTTTTCTATTTTTATCCAAAGCTTTCTAGTGACATATCAAAGTACTCCAGTTTTAGCATGCGGTCATTACGGAGGTTAATTAGTTCCTATTCTTCAAGGTGTGGCTTGCTTGAGGGATCGTGGATGAAAAGATTTCTTACCCAGTCATATTGATCAACAGATATATTAGGGAAATATTTTTCAATGTTCCCTTCTAGAATTTCAAAGTGCTCCTTGATGAGTGGAATGATGTCTGTATATTTAGCTTCAGCAGTCTTTTGAAACATATCGGCATTGCCATCACTCACCCTATTTTTCCAAAGTCTTATTTTTTCCAGCAAGCCCTTTATTTTGTCAGATGATGTTAACATATCCTCATTTTCCCCTTGCATACTAGTATTAACCTTGTTTAGATGTTTAAAAATTTCCGCCAGATAGCATAACGTTGCTCTCCAAATATTATCATGCAGTAGTTCAAAAAATTCAGGTTTTCCCTGAAGAGTAAAGAAAACTAGCATCTCCTGTCTCAGTTTGTGTCCTCTCGACAACACTTTGCCTCTTGATAGCCACCTGACATCTGTATGGAGGAGAAGGCCTTCGTGGGCGGATCTCATTTCTTCACAGGGAATGGAAAACAGTCTTGTGTGCTTTGGTCTGCTCTTTATGAAGTTTACCATCTTTACAACACTTTTAAGCACAAGCTTTAATTCCTGTCCAAGTGTCTTTTCAATAAGATTTTCATGATGTAAGAAAAAATGTGTCGTAATCAGGTGTGGGCTTCCCTTCTGTGCTAATGACACGAAACCTTTTACTGATCCAACCATAGATGGTGCAAATCCCCACACAATTCCACGTCCGTCCCATTTCTTTCAAATATTCTGCTACTGAAGAGAATATGTCCTGTCCCGAAGTTTAGCGGCACACTTTGGCGACTGCACTGCGGTCCACAGGTTGAGAATCACTGTGCTAGAGAATTGTCCACCAGAATCTTATCTTCTGAGGGCTGGGAAAGAGAGTAAGATGTAGTTGTGGACATATGAGGTTCGCAGGTTGCAATGACCAACTCAGGGTATGGGTTGCGAGGCCATGCCAGGGGCTGAGCTTCCACTGTGGTCAGGGGAATCTGGAAGGGACCCTAGTAAACTTTGGGTTGACTTTCTTACCAATGCTGATAGCAGGGCCAAGCTGGGAGAAGAGAGGTGGGCCAGACTGGAATCTCCTGAAGGGAGATCTATGGTGTGTTCTGGCACTAGCACTAAGGCAGGGCCAGGCACAGGAATTAAATTGGCTCAATGTTTGGGATGGATGGAGCAGGACATTGCTTAGGGCGCTCAAGTGTCCAATGAAGCGTGAGGGGGTGCATGGCCCCTGGGTGGCCTATAGGAGGGCTGTGACCGGGGTTCCTGTCCCAGGAGGAGATCATATCCTCCAGGAAGGTACTTGGGTACTGCAAGTGTGCATATCTTGGTTCTGTGAGGCCTGGTGACCATCAGACAAAATGCCACAGAATCGGGTGGCTTGTGTAATGATCGCTGCTTGTGCCATTGTTCTAAATTGAAATGTGTTAGTATTATTATTATTATTGCTATTTGTGTTATTAGTGTTAGTACTTTCCTGAGTTAATGATACTCGTGAACTTGACACTGAAATTCGACTATGTCTAACTTTTGTTGGTCTTAAATTATAAGAGCGATTTCTAACAGCATTTAACAATTCGTCAAACGAATCCTGCATATTACAACAGTATTCTAAAACTCCTAAAAAAAATTTATACATAAATACACAACAGTATTCAAAAAATATTTCATCAAAAGAATGTTATGTTATTAAAGATTCCTGTCTATCAAACAAGATAAAAAAAATTTTACAGAGAATTATAAAAGTTTTATATCTTCTAAGAGAGAGAACAGAAAAAATTTTTCATACACTTGTAAAGTCCCCACTCAACAAGTTCTCTATGGAGAACATTCCGTTTTTTACTGTGCCTTCACATCGACCTAGAGTCGATCAGAATATATGTTTATCACCATTATTGTAAATTGTATATTTATTGTCTTTCTAAACAATCATGCTTTATGTACAAGCAACGAATTATTTATGTTATGTGTCAGACACTATTGATCACTATGTTTTCTGTATGAACCTGTCCTGTTTTTGTAAAGAATTAGTTTGACCTCAGTTCACATGTAAATCTTTGTACCTGCGGTCTCTGCAAAGTATGCAGACGTCCGCATCCTGCTTTATAAGCAGCTCGCTTAATCAATAAACCAGCAGTACTTGTCTTCCTGCTCATTATTTTGCACCTCTCTCACAGTGGTAGCCCTCGGAGTGGTTCCTGGAAGCCATTAACAGACCCAAACGGCAACTAAGTCTTGTCCCAATGAACCTTACCCACCCCTAACGGACTAACTACAGCGCTCTAACAAAGCGTTCGGGCATTTAGTGGCCCTCGTTAGCAGGTCGCCAGCGTCATTAGCGGACCCACCGGACCCACACGGCATGCTCCCCCAGCGTGTATTGGCGCGAGTATTCCCTCACACTCCAAGTGAGAGTGCGAAATGAGCATGGACGCGGACATTCCCAACCACATACAAATTACCGCGAACCTCTCGCAACCCCCTCCCGCACACACCCCCACACCAGTACCTGTGCCCCACACGATGACGCCCCTGACGGACCAACCAAAGACGGCCTTAACATAAGGCTGCCGCCATTTACCAGGGAGAACGCAGCGTCCTGGTTCTACAGGGTCGAGGGGCAGTTCAGGGTAGCACGCCTAACAGACAAGGCGTTGAAGGCAGACATCGCCATCAACACCCTCCTGGAGGAGATATACAAGAACATCGCCTCTTGGTTGCTGACGACGTCGAGCCCCGCCACCTTCCAAGAACTAAAATCCACTCGTTGAGACCTGCTCCTGCCGGTCTCCGAGAGAGCCTGCCCCCTCGACCTCGCCCTCAACCCCGTTTTGAGGGAAACCACTTGGAAGCTTGGCATGCACTCCAGGACCTCCTCCTCCTCCCTGAGACTGACAGCAGCGGCAGGCGCAAAGAAATCAGCCTGTAGAGGGAGATCTTCTGCGGCAGCTACTGCCGGAGGTCTCTGGGCAGATCATGGACTCATACACCTGCCGGTCGAGGACCTAATCAGGGTGGCACAGCAGCTGATGGATTCCATGAAGGCAGCCAAGTGGGCAACCACGCCTGCACACTCTGCCAACTGCCTTCTGCTGGAGGACCCCACCACGAAGCCTGTCAACGTCATCAAGCAGAAGAGGCTGTCCCACCAACAGAAGAGGGAGGGGCCAGGGCTTTGCTATTCCCACTGGAGGTTCGGAAGAGCTGCCCAGAGGTGTGAAGCCCTCTGCCCTTTCTTCCCTTCAAAAAATGGAGGAGGCAGCGGCTAACCACACAGGCCACCATGGCAGCTGCAGCAAAACACACCCTAGGGGTCCTGCAGGATGATGTTGGTCGACACTGGAGCCATGCGATCAGTGTTTCCACCTTCAGGAGAGGACTGCAGTCGCCTGCCGGACCCAACTATCTTCCTGGCAGCCGCAAACGGGTCCCCCATCCTCTCCTATGGCACCAAACTCCTGTTGATCTCCATCCTTGGCCGGAGGTACAACTAGGAATTCATCATTGCAGACGTCAGGACCCCACTCCTGGGGCGGACTCCCCTCACTAACAGTCGACGCGGTTGGCAGTCCCTGCCCCCAGTCCTCAGTCCCGTAGGCCTCAGGAGCCCCCCGCCATCTGTTCTGTCGCGCCCCACCAGTACGGTTCCCTCCTGAAGGAGTTCCCAGAGGTCTTCAAACCAGATGCCCAGGACTCCTGCCAAACACGGGATATACCACTACATCAAGACGAAGGGGCCCCCGACGCACACAAAGTTCTGACGACTTCCCTCGCAGCACCTTCAAGAGGCCAAAAGGCCTTTTGCTGAGATGGAAAGGATGGGTTTATGCAGAAAGGCTCCCAGACCGTGGGCCTCCCCTCTTCACATGGAGCAGAAAGCGGATGGCACCTGGAGGCCCTGCGGCAACTACAGGCAGCTCAACCTTGCAACAGAATCGGACCACTACCCCCTGCCAACATGCAGGACCTCACGGCCTCTTTCCACGGGGCCAAAATATTCTCCAAAATGGATCTATTAAAATCTCATTTTCAGGTACCAGTAGTTCCAGAGGACATCCCCAAAACCGTCATTGTCACGCCTTTAGGGTCCTACGCCTTCGCCTTCTCCATCTTCGGCATGAGGAACACGGGCGCGACCTTCCAGAGGTTGATGGACAGCATCCTGGGGGACCTTGACTTCTGTGTCTGCTACATTGATGATATCCTAATCTTTCCCAGATCTCGGGAGGAACACCTGAGACACATCCGGAAGGTTCTGCAGTGCCTGCAGGAAAGTGGCCTCGTCATCAGGTTCGACAAGTGCACTTTCTGCGTTGAGAAGGTGGAGTTCCTGGGCCACGAGATATCCCCAGAGGGCGTCCACCCAATTTTGTCAAAGATTGAAGCTTTCGAGAAGTTCCCCACCCCTACCTCCATCAGGGCCGTACAAGAATTCCTCGGGATGGTCAACTACTACAGAAGATTCATCCCGGGGATTGCTCACACCATGGCCCCCCTGACGGAGGCCCTGAAGGGACATCCAAAGACCTTAGTGTGGTGCCCCGACCAGCAGAAGGCCTTCCTCCTGACGAAGGCCGCCCTCGCCAAAGCAACATCTTTGGCCCACCAGGACCCCAACACTCCCCTCCAGCTGATGACAGATGCCAGCAACGTCACATGTAGAGCAGTTACAGAGCAAGTCATCAGGGGGACCCCTCAGTCCATCGCCTTCTTCAGTAGGAGGCTAAACTCCACCGAGTCCCGCTACAGCACCTTCGACAGGGAACTCTTCACAGCATACCAGGCGGTACGGCACTTCAAGTTCCTCCTGGAGGGAATGCCCTTCACAA
Organism: Macrobrachium rosenbergii; assembly: GCF_040412425.1. Lineage (NCBI taxonomy): Eukaryota > Metazoa > Arthropoda > Malacostraca > Decapoda > Palaemonidae > Macrobrachium > Macrobrachium rosenbergii. The sequence goes on from NC_089742.1 coordinate 94,886,215, forward strand.
TTTGGACGGACCACCAGCCACTGGTCCATGCCTTCACAAAGCTGGGGATACGCATGGTCCTCTAGGCAGCAGCAGGCACCTGCAGCCATCGCGAGTTCACCTGCACCATCAAATACCTCCCAGGCAGGAAGAACCCGGTAGCTGACTCACTCTCGAGGATCAAGGTCAACTCAGTATAGCTTGGGATCGACTACGAGGACCTTGCCCACGAACAGGCTGCTGACCCTGAGACCCCAGCCTACCATACAGCCGTCACGTCGCTGAAGTGGGAGGACGAGCCCTTTGGCTCAAGAGGATCAACATTGCTGAGCGATGTCAGTACCGGACGCCCCCGCCCTCTGGTGCCTGCTTCCAGACGTTGGCTGGTCTTCAACATCATCCACGGCCTATCCCACCCCTCCGGAAGGACAACAGCCAGGCTGCTGACAGAGAAGTTCGTCTGGCACGGCATACAGAAAGACGTGACGGCCTGGGCAAGGCAGTGCATGCAGTGTCAGGCCAGCAAAGTAGTACGGCACACCAAATCAGGAGTGGGTGAGTTCCCCAGCCAAAGAGACTCTTCGGGTACATCCACGTCGATGTGGTGGGTCCTCTTACCCCATCAGGAGGAGCCAGATACCTTCTGACAGTCGTCGACCTCTCCAC